>NC_090358.1:19707239-20010637 GCF_035084215.1 Heptranchias perlo | reverse complement strand
GCTTTGAACAATTCAAAGCTAGGTTGGTGGGGGGGGGTCAATTTATAAATCTGAATTTAAATAAAGTTATTTAAATTATTAAGTTTTGTCTCCCTATCACACCAAATGGTGACATAAAATGATTTGTTATATTGCTGATAATGATCTCATCAGATTTGAATTGCACTGGATCATGTTGTCATTAAGGATTGATACCATATGTGACTGATTTTTATATGCCACTGTTTTTTGGCAAAAGAAAAATCAGGAGTTAAAGTGTTAAGAAATTAGACCTTGATCATTATTGTACACAATGTTTTGGAAACCCAGAAGCTAGGGCAAAGGGGACACCAAAGCAGGAAGGCGCATAGGTGATGCGTCAGCAATCTGGTCATTTGCCAAAGTTTTAAAACACAACAAAATTGTTGAACTTTATCCCGTGCAACTTTAAGTATTTCCCTTCAAGTGATTAAGCCTTTCACCTGGCAATCCTCTTTTACAACCTTTGACCCCTCCATTTCTAATGAACACTGAAAACTGAGTACAAGTTTAATGATATGTAAAACAGTACTCTGCCCATCACTGGGAGAATATTGTTTCACATTTCAATGTTTTCCTTGGTTTAGAGATGATCCACAGTTAAATGGCCCTTTTCTATTCATTTTAACCTTTTGCATATTAATTAAGTTGGCTTGACAATCTACCTCAATGTAAACAATGCAAAATTAAAGTCTGCTTTTTGTTTTGGTTATTCAGATAAAGTCTGAATTCTATAAAATATTACTAGAGTAGCGGTTGGAACACAACAGCTGCTAATGCAGCATGATGATAACCAAAGAGATTATGTTAATGCATGTGTTTGTGGTCATGTTCTGATGTACTGGATATAAGATTGTGACATGAATACAATGGGAATGAAATATGACTCAACAATGTGACAAGAGGATAGCAGAATGTAATTAGGATACGTGGAGGATAGTAACAGAATTCAGGAGGACGTAGACTGGTGAAATGGGCAGACACATGGCAGATGAAATTTAATGCAGAGAAGTGTGAAGTGATGCATTTTGGTAGGAAGAATGAGGAGAAGCAATATAAACTAAATGGTACAATTTTAAAGGGAGTGCAGGAGCAGAGAGACCTGGGGATGTATGTTCACAAATCTTTGAAGGTGGTAGGACAAGTTGAGAAGGCGTTAAATAAACATATGAGTCCATGGCTTTATAAATAGAGGCATGGAATACAAAATCAAGGAAGTTATGCTAAACCTTTAAAAAAACACTGGTTAGGCCTCAGCTGGAGTATTGTGTTCAATTCTGGGCAGCACACTTTAGGAAGGATGTCAAGGCCTTAGAGAGGGTGCAGACGAGGTTTACTAGAATGGTACCAGGGATAAGGGACTTCAGTTATGTGGAGAGACTGGAGAAGCTGGGGTTGTTCTCCTTAGAGCAGAGAAGGTTAAGAGGATATTTGATAGAGGTGTTCAAAATCATGAACGATTTTGATAGAGCAAATAAGGAGCAATTGTTTCCAGTGGCAGAACGGTCGGCAACCAGGGGACACAGATTTAAGGTGATTGGCAAAAGAACCAGAGGCAACATGAGGAGACATTTTTTTACACAGCGAGTTATGATGATCTGGAATGCACTGCCTGAAAGGGTGATGGAAACAGATTCAATAGTAACTTTCAAAGGGAACTGTGTAAATACTTGAAGGAAAAAAATTACAGGGCTATGGGGAAAGAGCAGGGGAGTGGGACTAATTAGATAGCTCTTTCAAAGAGCCGGCAAGGGCATGATGGGCCAAATGGCCTCCTTCTGTGCTACTATGATACAAACTTCACTACAAGCCTTATTCCGCACAGCAGAACTGTTTCTCTACAGAGCTGCAAGATAGTTAGGCATGGCTTCTACATGACACTAGTATTAGAGTTTGAGAATCACCTAGTCCTTTATCAACATTAACTTTGTACAAGTGGAGTCCCATCATCACATTTACCCCACTCTGAATCAAAGACTATTTTGTAAATGCAATTCGCAACAAAGAAAGCCGCCCAAAAAAATGGAGAACTTCTGGGCATGGATGGCAGAGAGTGTGGAGTTTGTTGTGTTAGTTTGTGAATAGTGGAGAACTTGTTCTTTTCAGTGTCTCTTCCTGAGATAGAGGGACTGGTAGCGAGCTTGGGAAATAGGAGATCAGAGTAGAATGAGTCTGCCAGAATGGGGTTCACATATTTTGATATTCAAGCTCCACTGGCAACCCATGTATTACTTGTTTGGTCTAGCATGTATTCTGGTGGTATCTTGATCACATGTTCTTAGTAGAACGGATCGAGTTGTGCTATTGTTGAACGATGCATCTGCCTTCTGCAAGGAATGAGAGAAAGGTGTAGGTTCACTAGAATGTTAGGAGACATGAGGAGTTATATTCATGAAGAGAGACTTGGGAATTTAGGACTTTTTGCACTTGAGCTGAAAAGGTTAAGTGGTCTTCAAGATTATGAAGGTTGATGACAACGTAAATAGTGATTGATTGTTTCCTCTGGTCAGTAAGATGGTAATAAGAGGGCATAAACTTAAGATAAATCACAAAAAGAATTAAAGTATATTAGAATTTGAAAATTGCTGAAGCAGAAATTCTGCTAAAGTAGAAAAGGAACTAAATGGTTGCTTGAAAAATAGGAAAATTTAAGGGTACAGGGAACAAGCAGGAGCAGGAGCGTGAGATTTGATTTGATGGCTCATGTGGAGAAAAACATCAGCACTAACTTTGATAAGCTGAATGGCCTCTTTCTGTGCTGTAACATTCAATTATTCTATAACCGCATGATTTTCGGTTTTCACGCAATGTACAAAACATCAATAAAAATTCTGGAATCTCGTGTAGTAAAAGTGGAGTTTGATGAATTCTGACACCATGGCCTCGATATTTACGGGGAGGCGGCTGAAGAGCCTGGCAAGGCCAGGGACGCAGAGGTCCTGCTGATCTTAACGGCAGGACCTCATTAACATTTTGTAGCTCCGCCTCCTGCCCAGCAACCGGCCAAGTGGCCAGCCTGACCGATCGGCGGGAAGGATCGCCGACGGCAGGAGGACACAGCCGGGGACCCTTGGGGACGGTCCCTGGCAATTGGGAGTGGGGGTTGAGGAGGTTGGCAATCAGGTCTGGGGGAGGACCTACGATCAGGAGGGGGTGGAGGCTGGAGTTCGGGGCTGGGTGGGGAGGTTGGCAATTGGAGCTGGGGATCCAGGCACGGAGCCTTGTTCAACAGGAGCACAGATCGGAGAAATGACTGTAGAAGTTAATGCACTCAATTCAAGATGGTCATGGTGATGGAAAATCGGGAGCGCCATGACCAGGGGGTGCTGACTTTCACCTCCGATTCTCCAAAACTGCGCTTCCACCGACTGGTGTCCCAGTCCAGGTGTGCAGTCTGACGGAATTGGTGTTATAATGGAACATAAGCAACTATTAGTATGACACAGAAAGCAGTTTAGAAAGGAGGCAAATATACAGTAAGGAACTGAAAGGGTAGAAATGTTGCTAATCAAGGAAGGGATGAATGGATTAAAGGATTAGCTCAAGAGGTCAGGGCTGGGCACACGTTAACACATTCATCTGGCTAACATATGGATCACGCACACCTATGAGTGTATTAGGTGTGATTGAAACTTCATGTAATACATAGCTGGATGTTACCCAACCTGTTCCATGTATAAGGTCCAACTGCATTTTTTTGCTTGTGACTTTTCTCCATCAATAATTTTTCAAATCATCTGTTGGCACTTATCGTGGGTTTTACTGATGTACTGCCAAAGTAATTAGCCTGTTTCCAATATAAGAGCTAGTTATTCTAATCCTAGATCATGGGTCTTCATATAAATGAAGTTTAATTGACTGAGAACGATGCTAAAACCCACAATAAACAGTCTACCTCGGTCCCATAACACTCTATTTAATCAATAAGTATTGGATAGTAGAATATGAAAAATAAACTATCAAGTAAATGAATTCCCTCAAGTAATTTATTTTTCATAATCTGTTTTATTATATTTATAGAACAACTTTAATGCATTTTCTCAGTAGGTTTAAAAATGCAAAATGTCATTATGAATAGCTAACACTGGTGCTTCATCCACACTGGCAACAGAAGGGTTACAGGTAGAATTCCAATGAAACACTTACTGCAATCCAGCTCTGGAGATTCGAACTCTCAAAGTATTTCCTAACTTTACAATATACTTTATTAGTATTGGACCTGTACTGGACCTGTGCCAGTGGGGACTGAATGAGAGATATTCCAGACTGGACCAGAATAAGTTCCAGTGTGGAATTACTGCTATTTTTAATTCTAAGTGTAAAAGCTTTTGCCACTTTAAGAGACCACAGCCCTAAAGAGGTTGGCTCAGGCAGCTTAATCCAGATTGCGTGGCAGGGTAATATGGCTGTGATACTTGGCAGTCGACATCATGCCCTCACTACATGATCATTGTAAAGAGTGGTTCCAGCAGTGACATGTGCAGGTAATTAAACCACTGCTGGAACCACCAATACATGTGTAGCATAAATACAACAATTAACAAAACCTATAAACCCATAATCCAACATCATTAATGAATAGGGATCCCATGATGTTATGGCATACTGAATAAAAGTGACATGTAAAACCCATGGTAATCATTATAATCTGTTTTCCCCTACCGTGATAATTGTAAACCAAGGTAATCAAGATAATTGTGATAAATCAAGTAGTTAAGACAACTAGAGTGAGGTCTTTTTTACCTGGGCAAAGAAAAAAAAATTGAATTTCCCAGGAAAATAAAACAAAATAGGAGAGCATTTTTTTTTACAATTTGTCGACCATTGATCTATCAAAATGCTGGTATCAATTTTAAAAAGTCCTGTTATGAATTTCCTATTAATGAACTCACTTATTGCGAGTCCCTGTAGCTTTTACACTCTGCTTCACTTCAAAATAAGCATGGGTGAAGGACACCCAAACAGTAAGTGCATACCTCTGCAAATACTTACTGCACAGATATGAAAATAACAACCTTTTAATTGGGAGCTGATAGTCGTATAACCATTGCACCCCTGTTCTGTTCCGCACAAAAGCTCTCAGTCCTTTGTAAGGAAGACAGCAGTTCTACAATGCATACTTCAGTCAAAAGTGCAAAATAATGTGTATGCTTGTTCCAGCAAAAAAAAAAGATTCATGTTGCAGGCCTGAAGATTGGTATCAGAGACTAGTCTCTATTCATCATCATCTGGGCAGGGAGACCTTTGAGCCTCTTTGTTCCCAGAGAGGAAAGTGAGTTGGGAAAGTGTCAGGAAAGTGTAAAAGCTGATATATAGGCTGCAGTTGTTTGTCTCGGTGACCTTTTGTGGGGACAGAGGTGATCTGTCAGGCACCCTTCAGCAAAAGTCATGCCCTGAGGTTGGAGACCTTTGACCTCTGAGGAGCAATGGGTCAGACTGTGAGCAACTGTGCAAGCGCCAGTGATAGGACTGCAGACCACTGAAACAGAAGAAAAGGCGCCTCAAAGAAGAAAGGAGTCGGTGGGAAAAAATGCTAATTTATAGAAGTCGAGTACATATTTCACCGTGCCATAGTGGATCAGCTGACGGCAGAGGTTAAAGGCCACAGTTAGCCTTGATTTCCTGAGCGTGTTACTGTAACATCTGTGTGTTAAGAGACTGCCGAGACCAAAGTTCTGACCCTAAGACACACAGAAAGGGTAAAGTGGGAGATTATAACTGCAACCACTGTTTGACTTAAGTTTAACCACCTCAGGGGCTTTCAGTTAGTCACCTCACTGTTAAATAGATTCGGGCTAGAAACTGATTTTTTCCCCCCAGAAAACTGTGTTTCTATTTATTACCGTGCTCTCAATATAATAATGAGTCTATTCATTTTTAAGGTTGTACATGAGAAAATAACATTTATTTATACTTTGGAACAAAATACTAATGTGTGGCTGGCCAATGATGGAAAATGTGACATCTGGTGGGATTAGTACTGGATATTTAGCGGAGACTAAAATCTCTCTGCTTTCCTATTATCCAGTCATTACCTGATAAACTCTAATAAATTATGGCAAAGGAAAAGCTAATCTTAAGTAAATGAAAAGGTGAAAGTCTGTTAGTGGTAACAGATTGAAACATCTGAAATGCTGGTCCCATGAGGGAAGCATCATATCAAAGATGGCAGTAATCCTTTGAGCACTAATGCACTAATGTTTTTAAAATTTAAAAGAAGCCTACACTTGATCTTAGCCAAAAGGCCAAGAAGCCCTCCAGTCATTCTGGATGGAACCATGACCAGACTCATTGTCTCGCCCAATCCAGTCCCTTACCTATTTAGCTAGTTGCCAACAGGAAAAATAGCGGAAAGTTTCATCATGCAGACATGGGGCAACCTGAACCCCTTCCCCCGACCCATGACAAACACTGCACAAAGCACCTGTGAGATATTTGCCAATCTCAATGAGTGATACACGGGCTGCTCCCTGGAACTGGAGAAGCAGCACGAGCTGTGGGCCCTCTTTCTACAGGGATAGTCCATCCCACCTCTAAAAGCCACCCTATTGCCCAGAGACAAAGGGGTTAGTGAATATGTGGGGAGGACCCAACTCTCAACTGCCTTCAGAGACGACAAATTACACAGTCCGAGCCAATGAGTCCCTTGTTTCTCTCTACCTGTTGATCGAACCCTCTCCCATCAAGGAATGACCCTGTCTCCTTCAATATGTATTACTATCAAAATGTATGCAACTATATAATATTGTAATATATGTGCAAGTGCTATGTAACCCATAATGGACGGTGAATTAAGAAAGCATCCGAATAAGCTAAATTCAATCAAAAAAAAACTTAAAACACAGCTCGATTTTCCACTCTATAGTTCCTAGTACACATTTAGTCTGGGAAGAGAGTTCATCAGGCATAAAAATCTAATTCCAGTATTATTCACATTTCACGTTATTAATGAGAAAACTTAACTATGTATCCTTATGTACATAGTTTGACCACAATCATGACCATTGACATGTGCAAAAGACTCCTGAAGATATCCCAGCAGTTAAGGTTGTCTCCTCCAGTTGATTTTTGTAGAAATTTTGTATTTACTTTAAAAGCCATTGGGGGAAAAAAAAATGGGATAAGGACCGTTTTTGGGCGCGGGTAGCGTGATGCGCTATTACCCCATGCCCAATGACCCCTGCTCAGGCAGGATGCAAGTTTCGGGCGGCAGGACGACTCACCTGCAATCAACATTCCATTCCGGGCCTTGCAAGTGGAATCAATGCAATTCGCACTGTCCACCACCAGGAGGAGCTCAATCTCTTAAAGGGAGGATGTTTCTTAAAAATCTCTTAAAGGTAGCTGGTACCTGTTATTTGCTGAAAATAACTGTCTGCTGTCTGCACAGAGTCTGAATGAAGATCAGACATCGCACATGTAAAACCCTGATATAGGTCCCATCCCTATGTGTACACATTGGTGAGTTATGTTAAAACATTGAATAAAGGTTGCACACTACTAAATCCCACATCCTCCAATCTGCACACCAGAATGCACCAATCTGCTGATCTGAGTTGGTACCAGGCCTGTGAAAGTGCCTGCACCAAGGTTCTCCCCTGATGCACTAGAGTGTGCAAGAGGTGGCAGAAGGAGGGACATCCTATATCCGCAGAGTGGGGGAGGGGTGGGGGGGGGTGGGAAACAAGAGGCCCTCCAGACATATATCCAAAAGGCAGTGGGAGGCAGTAGGAGACAAAGTCAATGCCAGACGCACAGCATCATGAACATGGATGCAGTGCAGGAAGAAGTTCAATGCTTTGACATGAGTGGTCAAGCTGAGTGAGGTCAACTGTCAAGTGGCGTCTCCTACCAACTGCACCACACACTACACCCCCACATTACCCACATACCAACAAATTCTTTCCATCAGTACTCAACTCTTCCAACCAGATGCTTCCTCTCACTCTTATATATTACCATTGTTGCAAGCCGCCCACCCACAACTCACAGGCCCCACACACTGGCAGCTATTCAACCATGACAGGCACATCACCCAGACACAAGTGCGGCTTTCTTGCAGGAGAATGTGTTGCATATCTGGAGGCAGCAAGTGGCAGTGGCATTTAGCCCCTCGAGCCTGTTCTGCCATTCAAGAAGATCATGGTGGACCTGTGACTTCACTCCATATACCTGCCTTAGCCCCATATCCCTTAATACCCTTGGTTCACAGAAATCTATCAATCTCAGTTTTAATGATCACAAGTGAACTAGCATTAACTGCCATCTGCAGAAGAGCGTTCCAAACATCTCCCACCCTTTGCGTGTAGAAGCATTTCCTAACTTCACTCCTGCACGTCCTGGCTCTAAATGTTAGGCTATGTCCCCACGTCCTAGTATTCAAGTGTAGGAGACCTCCAAAAACAGTTACAAATGTCTCGGCATCCAGAAGCAACAATCCAGCCACTAACCTGTAAATCCTGCATGGTCCCTTTAAATAGCGCTATTGGAGGGTCCTCCAGGCACACTAAGACACGTTCAGATGGTCGGGGATAAGACAGCGCGTGAGTTGAGCGTTAAGTCCCAAAATGGTGTCTGTCACTTTAAATCAGCGTTGCACACTGATTGAAGGCATTTTCTCCCTGCTTTACATGATTCCAGCGTTCATAATCTGCACCTGTGCTAACTCCTATACCAAGATGGTGTCCGGCGCACATCACCCCGGAAACGTGTGTACGCATCCAAGACGCCATCTTGGATATCAGAGAGGCCGTGCGGCGCCGAAACAATGGGCGCTCCACGGTCCAATTTAGTGCCCATTATTTCAATTTCACGCTTATCCTGATATAAAAAAATATTTTTACCTCAAAGAGTTTTCGTTTGTTACAATTCAGCTTCATTCCCAACGCGTGCAGTTTGGCCCAAAGTTTCCACAAGCCTAATCTAACTGCCCAGAATACCCATGGTCAGTGGGAAGCCTAGCTCATGGTGAGATCCCCTTCCCTTTTAAATTTTGAGATTCACTCTGAGTATTTATACGCAAAGCGTGATTCCAAGAAACAAGTGTGCTGATCACACTATACGTATATCTCTTTCAAGTACTTAGAAATAATTTTGAAACAAACATGCAGGAGTATGTAGGAAAACTGTGGATGTGCATCTATTTCCATGCCTAGGGGAAAATTAACTCACTGTCTGTCCCATAAAGTGTTCCTTTTATCTTCCTTGCAAGTCATTTGGCAGCACCAATCATTCTGACCCAACTGGTTGTGGGGGGATGGGCTAGTTACTAACTCCTCCCCAAGCACTATCAATACCATTGTCATTGGCTGGCAGGAGGCACGAGCTAAAGAGTGGCAGGTTTCCCCCCCTCAGAGAAAAAATGCCCCACTATCGCGTGGCACAGAGCATGGTCAGGAATTGAATAAACTCACCCAAGTAGGAAAAGTGGCTTTGAGTGACAAGCAGCCATCGACCCCAAGCCCATGGCTTTCTGGCTGGGAGTTAAGTGCTGAACTCTTTTGGTTTCTAGGTCACCCACTTCCGTTTTTTAATTAACTTGAGAAATTGTAACTTTATATTTTTTTCCACGTGTCGAGATGCATGGTAAATTCACCGTTGACAGAATTAGCGATTCACAAATATAAAAATGAATAATGATAATGAAGACCCATGAAGCGCACACTTTTCAGCAAGAGTATTTGAATAAAATACACACCGTTCCCGCAGGTGAGTCTTGCCCATTGTATAAAACAGAATATCTCACTGCTGATGAGTAACTGGTGTTCATTTACTCATTCAATAGGCCATCATAACTCAATTCCATCTTACCACTTGTGAGTTATGGCTCTTTCACACTTAGAAAAGAACTGCCATAAGTCAGCGTCACTGGTGAGGTATCCTCGATTTATTTTAGTGCGGAAATCCTACTCCACTCCTCAACAAGTTAAAGGCTTGCATTGTATTTTATATCTGACAGATAGTCCAACAATTCGCTCTGTGTATACACAGACGAAGAATTTTGAGGAAATTTTACATGTGTGTACTTTAAATTTGGAAAGATTCATGTTTATGAAGGGAGGATTTTAGATATAATATGTAACTTGCTTTGTTCTTAGTCCAAAGCTTATTTTTTCAGTTTGGCAATAATTACAGCTTTTCTTATTAATTAAATCAGCCGTGATTGGTCATTTAATCAAAACTTTAGGTGTAACAATCTATCAAACATTCAAAAACACTATTCACTAGAGAGAGTGTAACATAATAAAACGTACTCTAAGCAATAAGCAGGCTTCTTAATGTTCTCTTTGAGTAAGGGCGAAATCAGCTTTCAATTTGTATCCCTTTAATAAAACAGACAAATGTTTTATTATTTCCATTTTATCATTTGTATTAATTAACTTATCCCACTTATTCTCCTTTGCGAAGTGGGAACAGAATGTTGCAGCTAAGAAGTAACATCTCCAAAACAGTTCCCATTGTAAAAAAAAATCAATTGGAAAGTGCAGCTCTGACAGATTGTAGCACACACCTCTGGAATGCCATTCAAACATTTTTAATAGGGGTCACAACCGGGTACAAGCAAAGGGCTGCTCCGTGAGTTCAGTGGGAAAAAAAGTTTCACTCCGAGTGAATTTTATTTTTCTTTCATTTATCAGGCGCCCATAAACATGCTGAGCAATTTTCCAGTACATTAACTGGGGACCCTCGATATCCAAAGGGGGAAAAGTGGACAACAGGCTGGAGGAAGATGAATGAGGATGGGATAGGAGTGGGCAGTTTTCCCACTGCCCCAGCCAGGGCCCTGGACAAAGTGCTCATTGACTGGGATGCTTGACATGAGCATCATAAACTAGTACCGGGTACAAAAGGTCTGACACCTCAAAGTACCAGGCACTGTCCAGCTCTATACAGCCGGCCTAAAGGGGCTGGCCCAACAGTTGCATCCTTTTGTGACTGGGTTCGACAAGAGCTTAAGATGAATAGAGCTGAGTTGAATGCATACGCGCAATTTTTCATCCCAAAAGACAACATTTCCTTACTGGCATGACATTATTGCAGTGAGTTGAAACATCTTCCCTTTTTCGCGGGAGGCTAATTTCGTTTGTACCTTTCACAGCGAGGTGAGTATGTTTTATTGTCCTCTCTGTTTGTTTTGGACTCTTTCTTTCTCATGGGAACCTTGAGAACAGCTAGACAGAAAAGACAGTCAAATTAGTCTTGAATTAGTATTTTGCCAGGGAAAGTCTGTGTGCAATTTAGGATTACAGCTCCTTACTGAATTAATACTGAAATTAGGAGTGGAGCATACTCTAATTATTCAACTGGTAATTGCCTTGTCTTAAGTTTATAACTTTTTTGAGCTTAATAAAACTTTTAATTGTGGTCAAGTTGGAAATTAACTATTTTTTCACTTGCCTCTTGTTCTGTTACTTTTTGCCAAACAGATAAATTATAAAAGATTGAAATATCAGCCCTATCTGCTGAGTCACTGCAACTTAAGCTATTTAATCAGTTATTGGCAAAAGAACCAGGGGGCAGATGATGAGAATTTTTTTCACGCTGCGTGTTGTTGTGATCTGGAATGCACTGCCTGAAAGGGTGGTGGAAGCAGGTTTCAATAGTATGCCATTGAAAAAGGAGCATTTGCAGGCAGTGGAGAAAGAGCAGGGGAGTGGGACCAATTGGATAGCTCTTACAAAGAGTCGGCACAGGCACGATGGGTCGAATGGCCTCCTTCTATGGTGTATGATTCAAAATAATCGATTCAAGAAACCGCCTGTTAAATTTACCAAAGATACCCCAAATGCCATCACTCTGCCTATTGCATTTGGTAAAATATGCCAGGAATGTTGGGATGCAAAGATTTACTGGATACATGAAGTGGTGGGTGATCAACCAATAAATGACTGCTAGTTATGATTAGTGAACATTATTTCATCTATAATTACTGGAAGTGCATCTACTTGCAGTCCTTTACTTTATTTTCCTTACTAAAATGATATCGATGAATCACTGAATGGCTACTTAATCCTTTAGAATATAAAATATCGCTTAGAGCTTTTGAATTACATCTTCCACAATAGATCACCTGCATAATTGGTTTTCTAATACTGAATGTGATGAAAGAGAAATCTAATTTTTTTTTAAATTGCAGAATATTTTCCTACTGTACAACTTGCTGAAATAAAATGTTAAACTAAAATGGAGTCTCCTGTGATCATGAATGGGGTCATTAAAGAGTTAAAGTTAGAACTGCACATATTAATAAGTGCAAGAGAAACAGTGATTCTAGCCACACCAAAGAACATATGAGCACTGGTAGCTGATCAGAGCTGCCTGCCAAATTGCTTGGTGCTTGCAGGATTTCGCTGAGCGACAATTGGCACAGATAAGGCTACACTTTGTTTGGTGTAACCCTACTGTCTACCTACTTGATCTTTCGAATTAATGCCAAGTGGCCTAGCCCTTTCAAGCCTCTCCGGTGTAGCAAGCTACCGACTACTATGAGCACAAGCCTACTAAGCAAATACGGCCAGGTGGTTGAAACAAAAAAAAATGTCAAAGAATTTGTTAAAGGTGCAACAAACAGTTGGCTTTTATTGAAACTTAAGCAAACACCGGGGAGCAGTTACATTAAACAAGACTATCAAAGTGCACAAAAGGCTGCCAAAAATGGAGCAAAAAATATTGTGGGCTAAGCCTTGATAACATGAAGAAATGCCAAGCAATACAGACTTTTTTATTGGACTCTTGTACCCAGTGGCACATTGCAATTTTTTTGTTCACCTTGCTAGGAAAAGAGAAACAAGAAGAAATAAAATGTTAGATGATGGTCTTCCTTAATTTGAAGTAAATCCTAGTGCATGAAAGCAGAAATGTTTATCAATTAGAATTGTGTTAAAATTACAATAATATTCCGTTCAATTATAATTGGGGTGGTCCAGTGGTAAAGTGCCAGAGCACTAATGACACTCCATATGGATTCCCTGTAGAGACTAATGACCATGGACATCTGATTAAAACAAACTATAAATCACCGCACAATGTTTATATTTGCCACATTATCTCTGATATTTTGTTGGCACTGTTGAAAGATGAGAAGCTGCCTTTACAGAGCATCCTTCCTGCTGGAATAAAAAGAAGAAACAAATTCGACAAAAAAAAACAACCTTGATATCACATTAGTGGACATGTGTGTATGAGCATATGGGCAAAGAGAGTCAGAAATCCTCCCACTGGGAAGATGCGGGAACAATGTCAAAGTGCTCGAACTATGTCATTTCACGGGTTTATCTAGGTCATGTATTGGATATCTGAAAGTACGGACATTACTTAAAGACACACAAGTATAGGAATACAAGATAAAATTCGACCCCCCTCCCACCCCCGCCATTTCTACCATTCAAAATTAATTGGAAAAGAATCTGTCCAAAGTATTTTATTTTTATGTATATGAAGCAACCAAATATTAAACTGAACATTATTTATTAGACAAATGGTTAGAATGCTTAATATTCCAGATTCTATGTTTACTTACAACAATCTGCCGTTTACATACAATAATCTGCATTTTTTTACACTGCGAGTTGTAATGATCTGGAATGCACTGCCTGAAAGGGTGGTGGAAGCAGATTCAATAGTAACTTTCAAAAGGGAATTGGATAAATACTTGAGGGAAAAATTTTACAGGGCTATGGGGAAGAGCAGGGGAATGGGACTAATTGAATAGCTCTTTCAAAGAACCGGCATAGGCACGATGGGCCGAATGGCCTTCACCTGTGCTGTACCATCTTATGATACTATGATACTTCTGCCTGATCCAGTGAAACTACCCTTCTGAAAATGATAACACAACACTGACCAACATTGACATATTAATGTAACATATTCTGGACGATATCCAGTTCTGGTAATAACATATAATTACGTATGTTGTTCAAGAATTGGTTCCAGACTGAAAGTATGTCAGGGAAAAGCTCCCGAGTCTCTGTCTCTCTTTCCCAGAAGCAACAGCTGTTTTTTTAATAATGGGCCTTTTTTTGTTTTCTTTTCAGTCGGTTTCTAAAAGGGAGCTATACATCACAAAGCTAATTTCAGGCTGATTGCAACATTGTTTAAAGGCCTACATCTGGGCAAGGCAGCCTGACTGGATTTATTTTGTTTGTTCAGGCTCTCTCTTTTAATGCCAATTGGATATAGACCATTAAAGTTGCAAGTTGCCATACCTGTCTCAATGAACTGTACAGGTACAACCTCACATCAGTCGTGACCTTTCAGCTGTTATTTTACAGTTCACTAGGAGTTGGTGATGGATATGTTTTTACGGTCGGCCATTTCCAGTCCAGCATAGGGCACAGACGAGTAAACAAAGGACACTATCTGTATCAGGATAACACAAAGGCAGCAATGTCAACATTCAGTGCACAATGGGAACAGAAAAACGGATCTGGACAAAAGAACTGCAACCTTTCAATGCAGCCTTGTGCTGACATCTGTATAACTATGAACGTGAGAATCTGCAATTAACATTTTATTGAGTTTTTTTCCATTAAAAAGCAAAGGAGGCACATGTTATAAAAGTATTCCCTTTACAGTACTGTATATGGTATTAAATTATCGTACAGGTCAGTGTCCAATAGCATTTCTGTGGGATTTCATACAGTCTGGCCCATAAATAGCTGTTTGGGATTTAACTGTGGGTTACTAAAAGTTCCTGCGAGAATTTACTTCTGCTGATTTACCCACTATATTGCTGGTTTCCCCAGCAGAAGTAAATTGTGTGCTACAAACTCACACAGTAGGCTGACCAACAGAACAACAGAAACGGCCCAAAGAGGTTTAGGGCCATCCAAATCCAATTGGCTCTCACTGTAACCCTGCAGCCATCCAGCAGGCTTACTCCTTCAACTGGGTAATTAGTTTTCGACCTCACACACAACCCACTAACAGTAAGGGGAAGCATTGTTGTAAAATACACTGACATCACTCACACACCACACAAAGTAGAAAATTAGATAGTTCAATGTCAGCCGTGGCTCAGCAGTAGCTCTCGGTTATGGTTTCAAGTCCCACTCTAGGCACTTAAGCACAAAATCTAGGCTGACACTCCAGTACAGTACTGAGGGAGTGCTGCACTGTCGGAGGTGCCGTCTTTCAGATGAGACATTAAACCGAGGCCCCATCTGCCCTCTCAAGCAGAGGTAACAGATCCCATGGCACTATTTTGAAGAAGAGCAGAATAGTTCTCCCCAGTGTCCTGGCCAATATTTAGCTTTCAATCAACAGATTATCTGGTCATCATCACATAGCTGTTTGTGGGACCTTGCTGTGCGTAAATTGGCTGCCACGTTTCCTATATTACAACAGTGACGACAGCTCAAAAGTACTATGTTGGCTATGAAGCGCTTTGGGACGTCCTAAGTTCGTGAAAGATGCTATATAACTGCAAGGAGGGGGGCGCTTATGACTCCTTGCTCCTCAGAAAGGGAATTTTAAAGAATAAAAATAATTAACTTACCTTTGGTTTGCAGTCGCGGGGAGCCACTGAAGAATCCTGAGCAGAGCCTGCCCCACTCATCACTGACTAATTTCTGGATGGGATCCTTCAACAGGCATCAGGCTTCTAATTTACATATTTAAAGGGCCTAACGCCTGTTTCAGGACAGGCATTAGGCCCTTTTAAATATGTAAATTAGGTTGCCTAAAGAATCGCCCCACAAATTTAGCAGTGGGCCTGCGCAGATTGGGTACAGGCTTTCCCATTGCTCAACTGGTATGCTTTGCACCAGATTTACACATGATAAACGGATGCAGCGCATACCAATTTCTATCCCATTGTATTTAACAGTGATAAATTCAATCATAATTTGCACCAGATTAGAGGCAACTACCCATGAGTTGAACTGTGTTATTATACATCGTCTCTCATGTTAAACTCAATGTGGGCTCTATATTTTATTTGAAAAGGCCAGATTTACTGATAGGCTTGATTTCATGGCTATCTAACCCTTCAATAAAGTCACAGTTCTCAGCAGCTGCTCTTTAATTTGTTTTTGATACATATTATATATACAAGCTGGAAAATGGTCATGTTTGCAATGCTGGAGATTTGTATTTTTGTTTCTGATGGCTATGGGAACCAGGTGATTTGTGCACATTTCCACTTGCTTGTACTCTTTTCTCCAGTTTCTGATTTGCACAGAGGCAGGAGCCAAGGATCGAGAGCGGAGGTCAGCACCTAAGTTCAGCAAAGCAGCTACTTCCAGTACTTCACCTCCCCTAGAAAAGGTTCAGCAACTTCAGGAAGGAATGCGTTAGCAATGTGAATCATCTCCTCTTCGGTTGGTACTGGAAAAAATAATTAAAGAACGATTATGGGGCACTGCAGTTTTAAATAGCAGTTTGATTTATTTTTTTAAAAATTAAATGGTTCCAGGAGCTATTAACATATAGCTGTTACAAATGATCCAATTACTTTAACAAGAGGCAAGGGAAGCAAGAGGCAGTCACTGTACAACCATTATTGACCATCCAGCCAGGCGCTATATCAGGTTACCTGATGAGCTATCTCAAACAATGTTGGGCAGAGAATATGACACTGAGAGATTCTCGTTCAAGTCACAGCAATAAAGACCAATGGTAAGAAATTATCTCCTATATAGCAATATTGTGGCAGTATACATTTCATAGACAGCATTTGAAAGTACACAGAATTACATAGAATGTACAGCACAGAAAGAGGCCATTCAGCACGACTGGTCTATGCTGGTGTTTATGCTCCGCATGAGCCTCCTCCCACCCTTCTTCATCTAACCCTATTAGCATATTCTTCTATTCCTTTCTCCCTCGTGTTTACCTAGCTTCCCCTTAAATGCAACTATGCTGTTCGCCTCAACTACTCCTTGTGGCAGTGAGTTCCACATTCTATCCACTCTCTGGGTAAAAAAAAGTTCCTCCTGAATTCCCTACTGGATTTATTAGTGACTATCTTATATTTATGGCCTCTAGTTTTGGTCTCCCCCACAAGTGGAAACATCTTCTCTATGTCTACCCTATCAAACCCTTTCATAATCTCAAAGACCTCTACCAGGTCATCCTTCAGTCTTCTCTTTTCTAGAGAAAAGAGGCTCAGCCTGTTCTATCTTTCCTGAATGTAGAAGAAGATTCATTTTTAAACTTCAAAAGATTATAATTTAAACTTTAAATTAGCAATTGCACTATTTGAGCAAGAACACCAGTCATAATTACATTAAAAAGAATCAATGTTGTTTGATAGTTTACTCACATGTTGCGCTCTTAAAGATGTCACTACTATTGTTTTTGAATGCATTTAGCAAGATTTCACAATATTAGTGACGTGGGTAAGATGTCACTTTTCAGCAACAAGGCTTTACATCACTGCGTGTTATAATTAGGTAAGCATTGTTATGTTCTCTATATGGAAAATATGTGTCCATGTATTATTTAAGTGAAAAAAAAGTGAGGAAATAAGAAAAAAAGAAAATAATGAAATGAAGTCCTCCTGATTATTCAATAGGTAAAGACACATTGTACTGTGGGACTAAGCCTTAGAGACTTGGAAGACCCGAGGTTCAATCTTTGCTTTGTATTGAGTTTGCTGATCTCAGCGAGAATAGTGGTAATGGTGCAATTAACCTCAGGATCCCAGGGTGCAGAAGGGAAATATCAGAAAGGGTTGCAGCTCCAGATTGTTACTTTTCACTCAATACTGTTGTCTTCTGCTCCTGGCAGAAAGACTGACTCAAAACCTGCACCCTTGTACATGCCCTGAGTGCAATAGCATGCCACAGGGTTAACAATTATCCCCAAATTGTGGTATCAACCACTGGACATCATATGAGAGGCCCACCGTGTTCTCCTGTCTGCTATATCCTACCATCAGGCCAATGTGTACAGGCAAAGACCAGTATTCAGATTTACCTACAGGTACAACAATACAAAGAAACAGTGAGGCAATGCAAGTTAAGGAAAGTGCTATACTTAAGAGACAACTAAGATAGAATCAGTCCACAATGGATTAATACATGTCTGATAGCCTAACACAGCCTTTTGTAAAACTGCGTAATGGAATGTATATGGGCAGTGGAGTTCACATCTTCAGTCAAAACCAATAACCTGAGTTATCTGTGCTGTCATTTCATGGACATTTGTTCATGTTACAGCCAGGCCTTTGAAGTCAACTCTTCCATCTTGTGAGATGGGTACTAATGTCAATGTATTTTCCATCTTCTTGGAAACATTGGAAACTTCATTGCTTCAGCAATCAGAAGAATTTGATTTGTCTATTCCACGGTCTGTCAATCCACATACGTTAACATTCTTAACCTGCTGCAGTCGCCAAACAACTTTGTTTGTGACTTAATTTCTGAACAGTGCCACAGACCCCAAAGAGAACCCAATCAGGACAGCAAATTTGCGTTGATTATACTAATGTGTCTGGCCAGTTACACGTATTCGTCAACACTGTCACAGAAAGAATACGATTCCGTCCAGAGACTGAAGCCTATTTTTAAAACAGATTTATCCGATCTATCTAAAATTACACAACATAAAATACAGAAAGCTCCCCATTTTGCCACAATTGATCCCTATCCAAAAGTGCTTTCTGGGGGTATGTTGACATTGAGTGTGGATAAGATCAGGCTTGGTTGTGAACCCTTCCTCCCTCTTTACCTATGTGCAAAATCCTGGAGCTCCCTACCTATTAGCACTGTGGGAGTACCTTCACCACATAGACTGCAGTGGTTCAAGAAGGCAGCTCACCATCATCTCCTCAAGGGCAATAAATGAATGAATAAAAAAAATACATGACGAATGGCCACTTTAGTGAGCTAACAGGGGGTAACCTCATGGAACAGTACCTTAGCACAAGTCAAGGGATTCAACAGACAAGGGGAGAAAATAGGGGAAAGATAAAGGGAGAAACATATCTTCAGAAAGTAAGGTGTCGTTTAATGAAAATGCTATCCAAGGATTTAAAACTATACCAAAAGAACAGCAAAACAAGACTGAGCAATAGTCAATGTGTAAAATTATCTAACTGCAGACATGTTAATTTCAAAGCTCCACAAGCTAACTTTGAATGTATAAACCCATTGTTAAAATCCATGCATAATTAATTAAGGATATATTTTCCTCCAGTCACAGCTATTAGCAACATAGTCGCCATGAGTTTGAAAACAGTGCCCTTCCCCACTTTATACTCACATCTATTTCTTACTGAAAATGTGAAGCAGAGAGAAATGTACCTCCTGAGTGATTTTTATATCCATCGTAGCGCTCAAAAGAAGCACATAGTTCAATAGAAAAATGTGTTAAATATCCTACAGGTACAATAAGGATTTGATTGCAAAGGACTGTGATTTCAGTAAAATTGCCAATATTTAAAGTCTCCAGTATTATGTTGAAACCAAAATGTAAAGCTAATGTTTTGAAAAAGCTAATTCACCTTTTACTCTAATCTTTTGCCAGTATGATAAAGGTGTCTTTATTAAGGCAAATTCTATTGTCCAGATTTATTTCTTGTGCAATACTCAGCCTGATTTTCAAGCAGGATTATCCATATGACAATACAATGTAAATAACGTCCAAAAGTAAATTAATGGTACCAAATAATTGCAGGACTTCGAACAGGAATGTTTCTATTTTGTTACTACGTTCAATGTAGGCACATAAAAGACATTTGGAAAAAAGTTGTTATGAATTCAAACACCTCTTCACCAACTTTGAGTAATGAGCATGTCAAAAGCACAGTCAGCTAATTCTGGAGCTTATTTTTTTTTGTCAGGATATTCATGAACAAGCCTCATTCTGGATCATTAGCTTGCAAGCACAAAGTTCTACCTGTGTGCATTTGATAATGGGACTCAGTAAGGTGTAGGCATTTTTAAGTTGATTTACTTTCAGTTCTCATTGCTAAAAAACACGCTATTTAAACTGGATTGAACATAATTTAGCACAATTGTTGTGAAGAGTGTTTTAAGATTCAGGATTCATTGCTGGATGGTAAGCACGAGGGCTAATTTTGAAAAACACTACCGTGATCCAACAATTAAGCGAATTAACAACCAATCAGAAATTTCACAAGGATACAGTTAACAGATTATATTGGTCATGTAGATGAAGTAAATATGGTATTCAAACAGCCATTTCTGTAATACCTCCAAGGACACATGGTACAAGAAGTCAATCTTCACTAAGACAGAGGTAGAGATCTTTATGAGGGAGTTTAATACCCAACATACTGAGCGATTCGAGAAGCAGACCAGAAAAAAAGATATTGAGGAAATCACGTGAATAATTATTGTCTCCTAAAGAATCAGAGACATGAAAATATCTTGATATATGTAGAATCATGCAAAGTACTACAAGACAACAGTTAAACACACTCTCCTGGGGGCAACTTCCTGGTTTCACAGAAAAAAACTCTCTAAATAGATGTCAGCACAGAAGTGATAACTCTACCTCCACACCAGGAATGCCTGACAAATCCAGCAGGTCTGTACAGCAGATCCAGTAGCAATCCCTGCAATATGTCTGAACTCATCCAGACATCCCAGATAAGATTTAGCAGGATCCAGGGCTATGACAAGGAAGAGATAGGGAAATGCCTTTGGAGGATGAGAAGGATGGGATAAGCAGGCCTGGATCTTCCAATGTGAACTGCAAGCATTGACATTTTTGTACATTTAAGCTATGCTACATTTAATGGACAGGTTTAGTGGTTTGTAGCTATTAGTTTTATAGGATTGTGACTTTAAAGTTTAAAATGCACTACTTCAGATCTTGTATAACTTTAGTTCAAAATGCATGAAGTTTCACTTACACCCTTTAATTTTGAAGGAGGAGATGTAATGATACCTATGAGATTGTTTGTATAAGCCAGCACAAATTTCATCATCAGACAATCAGTTTCTGCTCTGTAGAAAAGTAATGGAAACTTCTTGGTAGGATCAACTAACAAAGACTTTCATGTTCTCTGATGTTTTTAGTCCCATTTGCTTGGTTTGGGTTAATCATATGGGGTAGTGGAAGGAGCTTTTTTAAAATCTTCTGTAAAAAATGTAGACTACTGTCCAAACATAGGGTTGTTGGGGGGGGACCCTGGTCTATCCACGTTCCATTTTCAATGATGGTAATATAGTGTGATATACAGCACAACAGGGATATATTGTAAATTTCTTAGCCAGGCCAATGTTTGGTAAAATGCAAGACTCATAACACGATCCTACGAGTTTGGCATTGATAAAGATGATTCTGTATTTGACACCATGGGGTGAATTTTCAGGCCTCCTGCCCAACGAAAATGGGGTGGTAATGCCCAAAAAATGGTGGGCAATGACCTTCTCATCCCCCGCCCCCCCGTTGCCATTATCACTGTGGCCATGGCAACATTTTCCTGGGCCTACAGCTGGTGGGCCGAAACGACCCCCTAGTCAGAGGGTAGGCTCATTTAAAATACAAATACAAAGCACACGCTCCAACCAGTATCAGCTGACGGTCTAGTCGAAGAGGATCCCACAGCTAAGTTCCTCTCCCAAAGATAAGCTCCTCTAAACTCTACAGAACCAGCCTAGGCCGCTGCCACACTGACGCCCCCCTCCAGACATTAGGGCCACCCCGCCACCCACCCACCCACCTTCTTCCGGCAGGAGGCCGGCCAGGCCATCCAATGTTGCGGCAGCCCGGAGCCGGTGGGCTGCCGCGGGCCACTGATTTCCGGTTGCAGCCTGCCGTCCCGATGCTAATGAGGATTGGCCCTCCAGGCCTCCTGCCGGGATTACCGGGTGGCCGTCAGTCAGCGGCATTGAAGTCCACTCGGATGGGAAGGGGTTGGGGGGGTGGTGGGGTAGAGGTATCTCACTTGGATGCTCATATATCGAAGAGCATTTTGGTGGGTTTGGTTTGTGTGCTTGCTCTTCTAACTGTGCATGTGTGCTTGCAGGATGTTAGTAAATCTCAACTTCATTGTAGAGCATGTGATGGTATAAGGGGAAGCAAATGTAGTGAACAGCATTCCTTACCAATCCCTGGGCGAAACAGATGACTGGGTTATACCTTATCTGCTGCTTGTCTGCATAAAAGATGACCATAATATAAAATGTTCATGAAGTAGTTGGCACAAATAGCTTCTGGCCTCTCAGTGTCGGAGCTTCCTACCGTTATGTTTTATTGTGGCAGTTCAATGGCATAACATGTATATCAGACTGGGCCTTGCATGGGTGGTATGTTTAGGGGGAGTCTTCCCCCTTTAATGTGTTATACTACCACTACCTCTGCGACTATTTCTGTGTTCAACTAGACTTCAGTCAGTTTTCTTGCCTTAAGTGAGATATTATTTGAAATGGATTGGGATTCATTATTTGTAAATCAATAATTTCTAGGAAAAGATTAGATTGAAAATGTGAAGCAGGGAGGAAAATGAGGGCGAATTAAGTCAAAATATCTCTGGAGATGTAACAAAACATCTTAGAGTACTTTGTCACAAGGCTTAGAGATAATTAGCTGAAAATTCGCTGATTTTGTAATGCTGTTGCAAATGGCAAACCTTTTGAAAATTAGCCCTGTGGTGTTTATCCAACTTCTCACAAAAAGATTGCAAGAGGACATGCTATCAGACACATTTGCTAAAACTTTATAATATGGAATCAAAATAATCAAAAGTAAAAGACAAGTACTCGTAGCAAAGTAATAAGATCTTAAACAATTCATGAACCATGTGGTATTAAGATGTGAAACTTTGGTTTTGGAGGGATTTCATTTTCCATTAGGCTTTTAGTTGCTAATAAATATTTATGAGACTACTGTGTTGCTGTTCTTAATTCAGTATTAATGCTGTATTGTAGGTACAATTTATTTCATGATTACGTACATTTTTTCCACAAGCGGTTCAACTTTGGAGGTCTTTAGGGAAGACCCAGCCTGGTACCACATGACTTTAAAAACAAAGTGGTTATTTTAGACACATGAAAGATCCAGCAGCCCAGTTATTCCATTAGGTTGAATATATAAAACTATTTTATATAAATATATAGTTAACTTTTGAATGATATAGTATTCAGTCTCATTTTCCATTTCATAAATTATGTGGAAAAACATTGCATTACACAAAATAATTACATATAAACTGGAAATTCCACAACTCAGAGCTTTAACTAAGTACGATTCTGCTAATTTCACTAAAAAACTTCAATACCATTCCTCAATTTCTAACTGGATCTTAAGAAATGTTTTAACACATTCTGAAACATTGGCCAAGAATTTCCTGCATTTTATCTGTTACTTTTGGGTGTTTTCAGGCTGGCCTGACAAGACGTGAGCATCCGAAATGCCCGCTCAAATACTGTCCGCCCCATGTAAATCACATTTAGAAGCTGCCATGCTGTTAGCCATCCAATTTCTAGCTGATTCCACCTGTGGCCTACCCATGGCAAAGGCCAATGATACATTTAAGAGATGTTCAGTATTGTTGGTTGGCTGCAGATAGCCAAAATTCAATTTAAAGGGGACCTTCTTAGGATCTTTAAATTCCTATAACTTAGCTTCTGATTAATCACTCAGTTTAATTTTTTTCATCCAAACCTTGATGCTCGTTTCAGCATCGTTCCTTGAGCTTTGGGCTTCTTTTTATTACCTTGATTCATTTGACAGAGAAGGCAATCATTAAGGATTTTCCTCTATTTGTCCTACATTGAGGAAGAGGAAGAAGAGGGGGAGAGAGACCAGGATAATCAGGTACCACAGGAGGCTTCTGGCAGGTACCCATGTGTACCCAAATTTACAGAGCAAGGAGTTCCTACCTTGACCTGAGCAATGTGCAATGCTTAAGAATACTATGTTTCACTTGTGAGGCTATACAGGTGTGCCAAAGGCATTCCTTCATCCCAGAGCCCAAGAGGCACTGCCTTGCCAGTATCTATAGAAGTCACCGCAGTCCTCAACTTTCATGCCAGAGGATCATTTCAGGTTCCATTGGATGACATTTACAACATTAGCCAATCAGCTTTACACTGATGTACTGTTTGCTATAGTTGGCCAGTACATACCCTTCCCTATGGACATTGTTCATCAGCCTGAATGGCAGGATGTCATTGACTGCACCCACATCGCCATACATGCCCCTTTCCACAATGCAATGTAACTTCTTCAACAAGAAAGGGTTTCACTCAATGAATGTTCAATTAGTTAGGGATCACAAATACCTTTCAATGCATGGGAATGCTGCTATCCAGGAGCTGACTACGATGCTTTCATTTTGAGGCGGTCCACCATACCAGCATTATTTGCAACTGATAGGCATGTTTCTGATGCCTCCTTGGTGATTGGGACTACCCTTTGCAGCAGTGGCTCTTGATTCTGGTACACTTGCCTAGGGCCCCAGGTGAACACCTACATAATGAGGCTCGATGTGTGACCACAATTATCGCAGAGTTTACAGTTGATATTCTGAAGTCACACTTCAGGTGCCTTGTTAGATCTGAGGAGCTCTGCTGTCCAGTCCAGCTAGGGTTCTTGTGTTATTTAGTGTGCTGAATACTGCTTATTTTGCTGTTCAAAGGGGATACCTGATCTCTGCTCAGAGGAAGAAGTAGGCCAGCTGGATGATGAGGCAGAAAGAGGTTGCACGGGAGAACCCTTTGTCAGCTGCGAAACATCTGTGGGCACAGCTCATAAGGGAAACATTTTCTTAAGTACAACCTGTGGCCTCTGCAGAAACAGTCCTGACACCATAAACTCCCTTTGAAGAAAGTACAATTCATTCATATAAAAACATTTGGCCCTCACACACAGCTCCCATGTCTACCATTTTGGAAACAATTTGCAAGTTATTCTCCAAGGCATTCTCCTACCTTGCAAAAAACCACTCCGCAGTTATAACATCTGTGCAAACAACTTTTAAATTTATAGAGTTCTCTTTGCCTTCCTACTGTATTTTTGCCACGATACTTCCCCTTGTTTGCCCTTCCAGCCCTAATCTCCTATTTTTCATTGATGTTGCCAAACGGGGGGTTGATGGAGGTGGCTCTGACTGCCAAGGCCACTTCTTTCCATTGTGCATGGACCATTCCTTTGGTTGGCCTCCTTCCCGCATAACTGTTGCCTCCTTCAAAGTCCTTGCTTCTGCTGTTACATCGGTACCCTGCACCTTTAAGTGGTTTAAGCGAGTTAACAGTTGCTGTAGCACTGGTTTCCCACCCCCAGAAAAGGCAAACTCCCAATAAGTAGTGATGGGAAGCCCGCCTTGAATATCATAATGAACTTGGCAAAGGGTCGTAGAAATGTGGAACTCTCTCCCCCAAAAGGCAGTGGATGCTGGAACAATTGGAGCTTTCAAGACTGAGATTGACAGATTTTTGTTGGGTAAGGGTATCAAAGGATATGGAGCAAAGGCGGGGAAATGGAGTTGAGGTGCAGATCAGCCATGGTGTAACTGAATAGCAAAACAGGCTCGAGGGGCTGAATGGCCTACTCCTGTTCCTAATGTTCCTATGTTCCTGACAAAAGAAAATAGGACAGGGTCACAAAAGAGGGAAAAAGTCCCACCCCAATGTACATATGATGGAAGATCTGGGCCATTGTAGAAACAACTAAAAAAAATAGCTAAAGTGCTTTTTTTTAAACCAAAACAGTTATTAATGTGTTTAACAATTATACCATAACTGAGTTTGCTACTTTAATCTTTACTTACAGGGTTAGCAAAACAATGGCCTTGCCTCACATCATTCGTAAACATAATAATACCCTTTCTTCACCAATGACTTTGCTGCTCCAAGTCTATCTAACTCTTTGTCAGTCAATAGGGAGATTCACCTGGCATTAATGAGGTGCGAACACTGAGAAGGAACGGGTGAGTTTTGACTGTATCCTTCACTATGGCTCTATCAGCTTTCTTCTATGATTTTCAGACACACTTTTTACAACAGAGATATAGATTAGATAAGCAAATATCTTTGGATCTATGCCAGGAGTTAGAGGAGGTTGAGCTCCCTCCAATCCTGCTTTGCCAGTAGCAATGAGCATGACAGCTGTGTTCAGCTTCTGTGCTTGTAATTCATTTCAGACAGTAAAGCTATCAGAGTCCTTTATGTTCGTAGAGACCTCACAGGTAACTCTTGCGTTGATCAAGGGATTAGGTAATTATATTTAGTTTCCTCAGAACACCTGCCTGAACAGCAAAAGCAAACAGGAGTTTTGTGGTATTATGGCAATTCCCTACTTCCGATGCTTCAAAAATTGTTGCACAAAGGCATCATCAGATTCAGCACCTAATCACAAGAGAGGACCTCTTTAGAGATGGATAATAACCCACATCCCACAAAGAGGAAGATAAAGCTGAAAAGAAAGGACAAGAAATCGATGTGATGGCCAGATCATTGTTATATAGCGTGATGTTGGACAAAGATAAAAGTCACCACATCACCTTTAACAAAGATTCATCACTGATGCTGGTTAAGACAGTGAGGCAGCACCAGATCTACTCAACCCATTGCTTCCTGAATAAGGGTTACAAGACTAAACAGTGCATTGACTTTTGAACTCAATACCACTTTGTTAATATAAAACACAAAAGGGTGGAAATTCGTCTGGACCCAAAAATTGGCCCACAATTGGCGCTGCATAGGCAGCACACGCCCTAACCGACAGGCCCAAAACCAGCCCAAAATTGGGATTGGGCCTCATTAACATTCTTCGCGCAAGCTGCTGGCCTTCACAGGCAGCTCCGCATTTTACACAGAAGAATATTGGGCTATTTGTCCCAGACAGGCCAGCTCTGCGATGTTTTTAATGGGAGAAAAATAGTTCCAATGAAAGTTAGTTCCACGGTTGAATTGCCTCACAACTGTAAAATACACCCTAAAACGCCCAAAATACTGTAACAGTAAGTAAACTAAAACTGACAAATTACTTAATGTCATCATAAACATCCAACAGGGTGTGTTACTAAACATTATTCATCGAGGTGTATAAGTCTGGGACTGGTATAGATCTTGAAAGAACCTTAGATGATTAAAACATATGCTCGTGATTTGTCTTTGATCTTGAAACAAGATTTTGGTTAAAAAAATTATTATTGCTGCTCTAGACTGGATGATATTACAAGTATGAAAACTGATGTTTTTTCAAACTGTGCGCACAGAAGCTTCCCATTCACATAGGTTCCTCCTCACCTGTTTATTTTCTATCTTAGTCATACTGTAGGAAGCAATGCAGTATCAGGCACATTTTTGAGAGATGGAAGCAAACTGTTGTACTGCCCATTGGCATTTAGTGCGGATGGCAAGATCTCTGCCATGTATACTAATGCATGGAACTTTCTCATCAACCTCCCATTGCCGGTGAGATTTCAGTAATAGAGGACTAATGGGATAGTCAACTCTATCCTGCCATTAGAACTCCCAAGGCAGCAGAGTTAATTCTATACTTCAAATTTTAAAAAAAATCCACTCTGCATCAGGTGGTTACACTCTAGCTAAAGCACAGCACTGAGAACCTTTTTCAAGTGGTGTTGCTATCAATGTCAAGCTGTAAAACTGACATTGCCCATTGCCCATTGCCCATGACCAAAAGACTATGCTCCTCCTAAATGTGACAGGGTACATACCAAAAAATGGCTGTGCCCAAAATAAAATCCATATTTATTACAACTAATTATTATACATTGGAATAATCTATTAGAACCGACTGCAATCAATGCCCAAATCAGAAGTTTTTTGTATCTTTAAGATTTAAATGAATCGATACAGGCCACTATATTTTCCAAGCTAGCGCCAGTACTGAGCGATAAAACTCGTAATGATAATAGTACTTCCAATGCTGATTGATAACCTATTATAAAAAGTTACCTGTGACTGTTTTATAATCTGCACTGTCTTATTAATGCGTGGTTTGGTAATCTCGAAGTAAATTTTTGCCTGATTATTTGATCAGACGACATTGTAATCTAGAAAAGGAGACCTCCTGCTCCTTAAATGTCACCACTCCAAAAAGTAATATTTTATTGAAATACTCTATTATTAGTCAGACTTTCATGTTCCCTTTTTCTTTGTCTGTTTCTAAACAGGCTCCAAATGCACAAAGGTCACTGGCTCCCGGCAATGAGTTGGTGAACTTGACAAGCACATCTCTGAAAAAAAATCACACTGTAATTCGAAAGTCAATCGTCCATGCATACCATTTACATTGGCAAGCTTTTCACTCCCCAGGGAAACAAAGGTTTTGCAGAAGTGCAAGATAACCTTGCTGGCAGCAGTCCTAAGGTAAATCCCGGGAAGGGAGTTGTGGTTGGAGCAGGCAATGGGAGCAGGTGGGGCAGTCGCTTGGACGGTAGATTTGGGGGAGCTCCTCCTGGCTGCACAGGAAGGTTCTTTAAAAAATGGTACCTTTAGCTGGCGGTCGCTGCTTAGGCCACAAGGGTCACTGAAGAAGCCTGAGCGGGCAGGCCCAATGCCTGTCCCAGTCATTGTTGCCCAGTTTCTGTGAGGGGACATAAAAGAGGCATTAGGTGTCATATTTACATATGAAAAGGATCTAACACCTGTTTTAGGCAGCCACCAGGGACGCCTGAAAAAATGGCCTGACTCAATATTGGGTCGAAGGTTTCTCATGCCTCTTTGGGGTGCAGGACGTTGGTCCTCAAAATTGGGCCTCGTTGCGCCTGTTTTACTCATGCTACAAAGTTAAAAATTTCGATCCCAAAGCATGTTAGTAGAAATGTGCATGTTTTCACATACAAATGCTATGAAGGCACATGTTGATGCATTGGTGCATGAACTTAAACATTGCTATTATCTTGCTGCCTTGTGACAGTTCTAGTAATCTACTTACTGATGTTACGTGTTCACAGGTGTTATCAAGTGTACTTGTTTGTTCTACTGTTAATTGCCTATCTTTTTCCACCAATATAACTTATGTTACTGGCATGATCCTCAGTTTCTAAATCAGCATTTCTTACATTGGGTCTTTGAATCCAGTGACGTTTTAATGACAAATAAATCCGTCACTGATGTGTCTGGTCCAACACCTGTACCACAAGGTGTGTTATTTTAATTTTGTCCAGATTCCCTTTAACCCTTTTCTTGACATCGCCTATTGATTCTGTCTGATTTCAGCGGATAGTGTTATCATTCGCAATTTCTTCACAGGCCTGCTGCATCTCCTTTGGATTTTGTCCACGGTTTTTCCATCCTAATGATTCTATTTTATTCTAACGATTTCTTTAATAAGAAAGCCTACCTCCGTGCTTTTATGCAGCCTTCTGTTTTACCCCTTCTTTGCAGCCATATTTATAACTATTTAGGGCACAGTATGTTTGCTGCACTTATACAGTACACAGTGAATTCCATCACTTTTACACTTGTGTCCATGTTTTGATTTGTGTGTTATAAGTTGCACTGGTACACATTGTACTATACTTTATACTTGCCATTCATAGTTGCAACCTCCGAATAAGGGTTGAGGAAACAGGGCGAAAAGTTATACCCATAAATGGTATTCACTGTTATAACTGAAAGCAATACTTCGGTATACCTAAGGTTATAAAGTGAAAAGGAAAAGCTTACTTCACTGAAGGATAAGTCGCTAGAAGTGGGCTATTTAGGAGTGCAGTGTTTTGTGAAGGTATGAGGATTATTTCAAGTAGACACTTCGCAAATACTTGAAAAAAATACTGCAACAATGAATTCAATGGAAGTTTCCCTCTCCTGTAGAAGAAATGAATGCCAGTTGCTTTATCCTGTTTCATATCACAGTCAAACACAATATTTTATCATTTGCAATATTTTATCTACTTTGTGTCTTCCAGGAAGAGAATAACAACTTGAAAGTTAAAGTGCTTTAATTTTAGCAATAGAACAAGCTGTATAGTGATTAATACAACATATGGCTATAAAGATCTTAAGGAATGAAGAGATTAGAAATAATTTTGATACAAGTTTGTACGATACTTAGTGTGATATTATACGACTGAGTAGGATGTCGCGAGACTATTAAGATATCAGACCTGATCGTGTGTTATTAATGTGAAGGTATAATGATATGTCATAACAACTCATAATTATATAGCACTTTTAACCACCACGAGGACATCCTCCATCATGTAATGTGGCTCTTCCATCATGCTAAGTGGACTAAGGACAGGTCTAGCAGCCCAAAACTGGGCATCCATGAATTGCTGTAGGGCAAAAGCAGCAGCAGAATTGTATACCACCAGAATCTGTAATATCATGGCCCAGCACATCCTCACTCCTTGATCACTATCAAGCCTAAAGACCAAACCTAGTTCAATAGAGGGTGTAGAAGGGGATGCCAGGAGCAGCACCAGGCATACCTTAGAAATAATGTATCAATATAGTGAAACTGCAACACAGAGCTACCTGCATGCTCAATACCAAAAGCTTGCTCAAGAGCCTGAGCTCAGCAGACCCACAATCAATGTATTAGGGCAAAGATCTGTGGCCATATCACATCCACTCAAGAGTGGTGGCAGACAACCAGGCAACTAACAGGAGGAGGAGACGCCATGAACATCCCCATCCTCTCTTGTGTGGTAGAGCCCAGCATGTGAGTAAACGAGTCAAGGCTGAAGTATTTGCAAATGTCCTCAGGCAAAAGTGCCGAGTGGATGATTCTACTCGGACTCCTCCTAATGTTCTCGCCATCGTAGATACCAGTATCAGCTAATTTGGCTCACTCCACGTGACATTAAGAAGTCGCTAATTGGACAGGATACAGGCTGTAGTGCTGAAGACCTTTTCACCAGCTAGCTGCTCCCCTAACCAAGTTGTTCCAGTACAACTGTAACACTGGCATCTACCCGACAATGTGGAAGATTGCCCAGGTATGTTCTAACCACAAAAAAACAGGATAAATCTAACTTAGCAATTTCTGTCCTCCCAGTCTTCTCCCAATCATCAGTAATGTAATGGAAGGAGTCATCAATACAGCTATCAAACAACACCTACTCACCTATAACCTGCTCAACAACACTTTTTTTGGGGTCCACATTGATCCAGATATGGACGCAAGAGCTGAATGCCAAAGGAGATGTGAGCATAGCTCCCCTTGAAATCAAAGTAGCACCTGACCGAGTTTGGCACTAAGGAGCTCTAGCAAAACTGGTCAATTGGGGTCAAAGAGAAAACCCTCCTGTAGCTAGATCATACCTGATGCAAAGGAAGATGGTTGTGGTTGTCGGACGCCAGTCATCCCAGCCCCAGGACATCACGATATGAGCCCCTCAGAGAAACAATCTTGGCTCAACCATCTTCAGATGCCTCATTAATGATCTTTCATTGGACAGGGGTGCAACTGCACTGAAGGTTCCATTAATCCTCTTCACAACTCCTTCGATAATGAAGCTGTTCATTCCAGCCTATAGCAGGACCTGGATAACATCCAGACTTGGGCTGACAAAGGAGCAGGCAACATTCACGCCATATAAGTGGCAGATAATGACCACCTCAAAATAAGAGAAAGCCCAGCTCACTCCCTAGCTAGCCCCACCATTGCCAACCCCCGACTATCAACATCTTTCACCAGACATATCAACACGGTGGCTATAAGAGCAGAGAAGAGACTATAGATCATAAAATCTTACAGCACAGAAGGAGGCCATGCAACCGATCATGCCTATGGCAGCTCTTTGAAAGAGCCATCCAATTAGTCCCACTCCCCTGCTCTTTCCCCATTGCCCTACAAATTTTTCCTTTACGGGTATATATCCAATTCCCTTTTGAAAGTTACCATTGAATCTGCTTCCACCACCGTTTCAGGCAGCGCATTCCAGTTCCTAACAACTCGCTACATAAAAATTTTCTCCTCATCTCCCCCTGGATTTTAAGCCATTTGTCTTAAATCTTCGTTCTCTGGTTACAGACCCACCCATCAGTGAAAACACTTTCTCCTTATTTACTCTATCAAAACTCCTCAGAATTTTAAACACCTCCATTAAATCTCCCCTTAATCTTCTCTGCTGTAAGGAGAACAATATCAGCCTCTCTAGTCTTTCCACATAACTAAAGTCTTTCATCCCTGGTATCATTCTGGTAAATCTCCTCTGCACCTTCTCCAATGCCTTGACATCCTTCCTAAAGTGTGGTGCCCAGAATTGGACACAATACTTTGACTGAGGCCTAACCAGTGATTTATAAAGGTTTAGCATATCTTCCTTGCTTTTGTACTCTACGCCTCTGTTTGTAAAGTCAAGCATCCCATATGCGTTTTTAACAGATTTATCAACTTGTCTACCACCTTCAAAGATTTGTGTACGTGAACCCCCCCAGGCCTCCCTTTCCTGCAGCTGCTTTAATATTGTACCATTTAGTTTACTCTAGTATACTCTGTAATGAATGGTTCACGTCCTCATCCTTCGAAGTCTCTCAGCCATCTACAAGGTTCAAGTCATGAGTTTGATGAAATACTCACCGCTTGTCTGGATGTATGCAGCCATAACAACACTCAAGAAGCTTGACACCATACAGGACAGATCATTTACTCGATCGGTGCCACTCTCACTGGACTCATTATCCACCACCTCCATCACCAGCTCACTCTGGCTTCTGTATGTATGATCTACAGGACACACTGCAGTAACTGCAATTACTGCGATAGCTCCTCCCTTCCCTGCACCATCAAGAAGGACAAGAGGAACTAATGTTCTGGGAATACCATTAATACAAGTTCCGCTCCAAATCACACATCCTGACCGACATATATCACCGTTCCTTCAAAAATTGCTGAGTCAATATCCTGGAATTCCCCACCTAACAGCTCTGTGGGAATACCATTACCAGATGGACTGCAGCAGTTCAAGAAGAAAGCTCACCATCACCTTCTCAGGGCAAGTAGGGATGAGCAATAAATACCGACCTTGTCAAAGCACCCATATCCTGAGAACAAATTTAAAAAGTAACATGAGAAATCTCAGCTTCCCCTTGCCTTTAATAAATATTCAATCTATTACTCTCTGTAGTATAATTTACTTTACAGTGAGTTCTGGGTGATATTTTAGTCTGGGTGTAACATATTAAGAATCATTAGTTATGTGTTAAACGCACAATGATTTGGGCATTACAAGTGACTTGATGGAAACCATTATTTATAGTGTGATCTGCTTGATTCCTCTAAGTGTTAAAGTGCTGACACGGAACTAATGGACAAACGAGAGAGAAAAACACATTGTTAATGGCTCCTTAAGTGTTTGCAAAGGGGTACTATTAAGAAAAACATGCACACTTTCTCCGAGTACAATCTTAAAGTACATGGAATTGTTTAGTATGTTCAAACCTAGTGTTCAGTAGGAGCAAGAAGTGCTAATTCTACAGTTGGGAGCACAACACTGTTGCAAACATTGTTTAACTGCTGATTTCTCTTGCAAATGCGGTGGGGTATAGTAATCAGTTATCATTTATAGTGCAGCAGATGGAGTAGACTAAAGAGAGAGAGCATACAGGGCATGGGAGGTGCAGTATAGTCATTAAAAACTACACGAGGAAGAGGCATTACCATTCAAGGTGAAGCTGTCTGGAGCTGATGGAGAAACAGCGCCTCATGAGGCTTGGGCTTAGCAAGGACGCAGTGAGTCAACTCTGTCGCCTGCTTTACGGTGACCTGCAACTACACTCAGGTATTGATACTGCCTTTTCAGTGGGCGCGAAGGTCAGTACTACCTTAAATTTTTATACCACTGGTACATTTCAGGCACCCACAGGAGACAAATCAGAGGTAAGTTGCTATGCGGTCAATTGTTACATTAAGGATGTGACTGACGTGCTGCTTTGCCATGCAGAGAGGTACATCAACTTCATTAGCCACCCTAACATCAGCAACAGAGACAGCTGCACTTTTATTGCCTTGCAAACTTCCCTGAGGTGCAGGACATAATTGACTGCACACACATAGCCATTCGAGCACCAAGCAGTAATCCAGAACACATATGTCAATCAACAGAGCTATCTTCCTGTGAATGTGCAAATGGTATGCAGTGCCAATATAAAACTAATGCATGTGAATGCAATGCTTTCAAGTCCATGAATCAGTAGTTTGAAGGGGAAGGAAGAATTGAAGTATGAATCTAGAATATGTGGTGAAGCTATTGCCAATAAACTGCTCTGATCAACCCCCATATAGAAGCACAGCAAGAGTTCACTGAGGTACCTGAAATGACCAGTGTTGTTTTCGAATAAACACCTGGTTTCCTAAAGCAAAGGTTCAGATGCTATTCCTAGTTGAGGCCTGGGGGGTGGAGGAGCATTGCTATATTCTCCATCAAAGATGTAAAAACCTTCCACTTCATGTCACACAATTTTGCCATTGATCTTGAGTGGTGAGCTATGGCTACAAAACATGGATGAACAAGATGTCAAAGAGCCACTGAAGCATCCAATTGTGGAGTAAGTACCATAATGAGACAGAGGAGTGCAGGAGGCATCATAACCACCCACTGTTCAGGAAGTGGTCAAGTAAACAACATTGATCTTCAAAATAGTTCGGACATACAGATAGATTGATTTTGATTTATCTTTACTTTTGTCCATAACAGCCTCGTTTTAACTTTATCGCATTTGGGAGACATGAGGCTCCCCTTCCTGCTGAATATAACATTGACAGCAAAGAAAATATAATAAATACTGTAATTTTTAAATTTTCCTTTCTTGTTTTTTGGTACTGTGTCTAAAGTGCATGTGGTCTCTCAGTGTACAATATACCTTCTCAATATACCTTCCTATATTCACCCCATTAAATTTGTGAGCTTCTACATAATACAAATTAACTATGTCCGACTTCTATATATTCCTCTGGACAAGTGAGTAAAAGTGGTTGCTATTTCCTGAGCCAAATGACTGTGATCCTTTGGATGCATGTGTGACTGTTCCTGATGTGCCTTCTTCAGTATTAGGCATGTCTTATGTCCATGTGCTTTTGAAGGTCTCATAACAAGCCATTTGCATAGGTGTTTGTGCTGCTGCACAGCAGCCACAAACTTCAGTGCCATTTGGGTGCTCTTGTGACTCCTTACTCATGTTGCTGCTGTAGGCTCGATCATCTGTACAGCCACTGATCCATGAAAGCACAGGGCACTGAGCCTCTGAGATTTTGGGATCCCTTTGTGATCCAACTGTTCACCAATGGGCCATATATAGTGGCCACTGCAGTTACCAAGTGATCTGCTTCCTCATGCACGCCAAGCTACACAGAGGGTAACCTGTCATTTCATCTTTCAAAGTATTACAATCAAGTAATATTTCTACATTCTCCAGGCCTTGTTATGATACCTTCAAAAGCATATGGACATCAACAATTCAGGCAAAAGACATGCCTGGTACTGAAGAAGGCACATCAGGGATAGTCACATATGCATCCAAAGGATCACAGTCATTTGGCTCAGGAGATAGCAACCACTTTTACTCACTTGTCCAGAGGAATATATAGAAGTCGCACATAGTTGATTTATATTATGTAGAAGCTCATAAATTTAATGGGGTGAATATCGGAAGAGATATTGAGAAGGTATATTGTGCATCGAGGGACCACATACACATTACTTCAAAAGCTGGAGCATTGTACAATGTATTCCTAACCAACTCATCAGGTGCACTTACCAAACAATGCCACAGCTCCGTGCCTCCTGGTTGATCATAGCATATACCTCTTTTGTGCCCTCAGTACGAATGTACCCAGTTGTGCCTTGTCTCCCCCATCATCTGACAATCCCAATATGTGTGCCTGGAAGCTGCAGTCAGTGGTAGTGATACTGTGCGCTCTGGTGAATTATTGTGCTTCCATGGGCCTTTTCTGCACATTACTGCCTTCTCCTGTAACATTTTTGGTCACCACTACCCTAATCCTTCTTTCTTCATTTCTTGGTCTTTGATTCTTTTTCACAACTTAGGAATGTTTTATTATTACTTAGGATTGTTGATAACGTTAGATGAAGAGGGGTGGGGGGAGGCTCGTGTGGAGCATAAACCCTGCCATGGACCAGTTGGGCCGAATGGCCTGTTTATGTGCTGTAGGTCCCACGTAATTACAATAAAGACACCATACACGTGCAAAGTGTTGCACAGCAATAACACTGATGAAGGGTTGCACTGCATCACTGTGGATGTCACTTTTTATTTTCATTAACACATATAGCAGGTAGCCTGACTTCCATACAATACCTTCACAGATGTGCAGGTGTGTGCCTCTGACAGTCACATTTTGTAATAACACCATCTTTCTCTGCTCGAAGTGACTCAGTGCCTTCCTAGCATCAGCACTGAGCCAGTTCGTGCATGATGAGTGTGGCCCACTTCTGTCAGTAACAGTAACAGCAGTGTACATTTGGACAGGGGAACATGAGCCATGCTAATATCATCCTTCACTGGCTACCCTGTACTATCATGCTGAAGAGCACGAATGGGTATGATAGCATAACGGAGTGGTCCTCGCCTAGCAGCCCAGAGATCATGAGTTCTAAATCCCACCAGGTCAAGTTATCAAACTGAATTCAATGGGGGACAAATTGGATAGGTCCTATTATTGAGTGGGGGTAGCGCGATCCGCCATTAACCCACGCCCAGTGACCCCTGTGCAGGCAGGATGAGACTGTCATGAGGCCTGAGGACTTACCTTCAAGCAGCATTCCGAATCAGCGATGACACGAGGATTCAATGCAATTTGCACTTTCTACTAGCAGGGGGAGCCCCAATCTCTTAAAGGCAGGCTGTCTCTTAAAAATCTCTTAAAAGTAGCTGGTACCTGTTTTTTGCTGAAATAACAGTCTGCTATCTGCACGGAGTCTGAATGGAGATCAGACATCGCACATGCAAAACACAGATGCAGCTCCCGTCCCTGTGTTTACAAACTGATGAGTTATGTTAAAACATTGAATAAAGGTTGCACACTACTAAATCCCACATCCACCAATCTGCATGCCAGACCTCACCAATCAACCGATACTGAGTTTGTACCAGGCCTGCAAGAGAGCGTGCACCAAGGTTCTCTGCTGATGCATTAGAGGCCTTGATGCAAGAGGTGGACAGAAGGAGGGACATCCTATATAAATTGCGGTGGTGGGGGGGGGGGGTATGCAAGAGGCCCTCCAGACATATACCCCAAGGGCAGGGAGGCAGCGGGGGACGAAGTCAATGCCAGACGCACAGCATCATGAGCATGAAAGCAGTGCAGAAAGAAGTTCAATGCTTTGACATGAGTGGTCAAGCTGAGTGAGGTCAACTGTCAAGTGGCGTCTCCTACCAACTGCACCATGCACTACACCCCCCAATCCCCCACATACCAACAAACTCTTTCCAATAGTACTCAACTCTTCCAATCTCATATGAGGGCTTCCTCTCACCCTTACACATTACCACTGTTGCAAGCCGCCTACCCACAACTCATAGGCCACACACACTGGCAGCTATTCAACCATGACATGCACACCATCCAGTCACACATCTTGCTTTCTTGTGGGACGAGGTGACGCATATCAGGAGGCAGCAAGTGGTAGTGGCATTTAGCCCCTCGAGCCTGTTCCGCCACTCAATGAGATCATGGTGGACCTGTGACCTAACTCCATATACCCGCCTTAGCCCCATATCCCTTAATACCCTTGGTTCACAGAAATCTTTCAATCTCAGATTTAGAATTCACAATTGAGGCTAGCATCAACTGCCGTTTGCAGAAGAGCATTCCAAACTTCTCCCACCCTTTGCGTGTAGAAACATTTCCTAACTTCATTCCTGCACGTCCTGGCTCTAAATGTTAGGCTATGTCCCCTAGTCCTAGTATTCAAGTACAGGAGACCTCCAAAAACAGTTACAAATGTCTCAGCAGCCAGAAGCAATAATCCAGCCACTAACCTGTAAATCCTGAATGAACCCTTTAAATAGCGCTGGTGGGAGTCCTCCAGGCACTCTAAGACACGTTCATGGTTGGAGTTAAGACTGTGAGTTGAGTTGATCATCAAGTCCCAAAATGGTGTCTATCACTTTAAATCAGTATTGCACACTGGTTGTATCCATTTTCTCCTTACTTTACATGCTTCCGGCATTCCTATACCAAGATGGCGTCTGGTGCACGTTACACTGGAAAGGTGCATGCGCAGCCAAGACGCCTTCTTGGATGTTGGAGAGGCCGTGTAGTGCCGAAACGACGGGCACTACATGACCCAATTTAGCGCCCCATAAATCTTGTAATCTGTGAGCTAACATCAGAAGATGATATGAAAGCTTCTGGACTTTTTGTAAAAACTCAACTGGTTCACTAAGCTTCCTCAGGCAAGGGAATTGACCAGCCCTACCCATGTGACTCCAGTACCACACTACATGGTGAATGCTTAATGTTCTCTGAAGTAACCTCGTGAGTCACTCAGGTTGCTTTTCAGGGAATCTAGGGATGGACAATAACTGCAACTTTACCAACATCTCCCACAACCAAAGGATGCAGTCATTTCCCAGCTACATCATCTTTCTTTCTTCATCACTAAGGCCTCTATAAATTCCTCACTTTATATTGTGAGATGTAAGTAATATTTGCCTTTAAGTTTTATTTGAATACGTGTCCTTACTGCACAACTCTTTACCTTTTCGGTGTTAGCCTTGGCTCAGTGGTAGCACTCTCGACTCCAAGTCAGAAGATTGTGGGTTCATAATCCCACTTCACAGACTTGAGCACAAAAACTAGGCTGACACTCCAGTGCAGTACTGAGGGATTGCTACACTGTCAGAGGTGCTGTCTTTCGCATGAGATGTTAAACCAAGTCTGCCCTCTCAGATGAACGTTAAAGAACCATAGCACTATTTCGAAGAAGAGCAGGGGAATTCTCTCCCATGTCCTGGTCAATATTTATCCCTCAGCCAACATCACTAAAACAGATTATCTGGTCATTATCACATTGCTGTTTGTGGGACCTTGCTGTGCACAAATTGGCTGCTGCGTTTCCTACATTACAACAATGACTACACTTCAAAAGTATTTCATTGGCTGTAAAGTGCTTTGGGATGTCCTGAGCTTGTAAAAGGAGCGATATAAATGTAAGTCTTTCTTTCTTTAGCCTGTAAGTCATTTCTAATGTTCACTGACCTTTGTGACCTTCCTCAAGTTACAGAACTCCTTCCCTATCACTTGCCAAGTTCTTGTGGTTAATTGTGTGTTGATATTTTCCATGATCACTTTCCACGCAGCAACCTTTCTTTCTTCACTTAGTCTCCATTTCCTAACCCCAGACAGCTGCTCTTGACTTGGATAGATGCCATCCAGTACCATTTCAAGATCTCTGTCAGTGATGTCCGTCTGCAATGCTCAGTCGCTGTGTTAAAGATCTGCTTTCCTCTAACTACAGCTGCATTAAAGATTTCCGCAGGTCATTAGCAGCTTCGGATGTGTGAAAAGGCTCGTTATTGCAGCCGTATCCTGATTGGATGCTCACTGTCAGGTACCCTATGCAGATTCGCTGTCCTCGCAAACCACATCAGCCTATGCACATCTGGAAGCGCATGCTCGAAACACTTGCAAGTCGATCTTGATAACATGGGGCAGAGGAATATGTGGCCATGTGTACAATATGCAAAGTAATCTAGTGTCTATTTTGCTTAGGTTTACTGAAAAATCAGGCAATCACCAGTTATTTTACACATTTGCCTTCTACATCAAGATGGTGCCTATAATTGTAGTGCACACCTACAGAACTGCATGCTGCATAGTAGGCCATATTATATTGGGAACTAATCTTCTAAACTGAGGTTAACATTGGCGTTTGCATTTAAGAAGTTCGGCTAACAAAATTAGTCTTTATTCATATACAGTAACCAGTACAATACTCAGTGCATCATTCCCTAGAGAATGCAATAAACCATATCATGGTAAGATAAAACAAAATATGAAGTTGTAATTTAAAAAAAGCAGAGCCGACTAGAAAACGTGCTACTCTCAATTTTGAATTTTGAGTGGTTTCAATGGGAAAGAGTACAACTTATTTTATAACACTGAAAATTAATACTGAACAACAGCTTAAAACCTCAGTTATCCAGGATCTTTAGGGATACTTTTTTTCCCCCTTAAAAATGTAGTTAAAAATGGGAGCAAAGCAGTTTCTTATGTTTTTTTTTAGTAGGTGGAAGTCTGAGAATACCTGGGAAAAGAAAGTCGGAAACCGGAACACATTAAAAGAACAGCATAAATGAACAGCCTAACCACAAGCCAACATATCACTTACCCTCTGTACTGAACTAATAACCTCAGGAGAGGAAGTTGATGCTAATGCTGTCACTATTAGAGTGGTACAAGCTGGCAACATTGAGTTGCATTGCCAACTCTACATCACTGTCAGATGCAGAGCACTGTGCACGTATACTTAAGACATTTCCAAGTTAAATTTTTAATGCTAATGAAAATTAAAGGTGGTCCATAATAACATTCTGAACTTTAAAATGAAAGTTTAATAAGTTTGCTTTGCTATTGCAGTGTGAAAACTAAGTGGTACAAGACTGAGTCCTGACATGGAAATTAATCTAATGCTGGTTTGACTGCTGATTTGAAGTTTTGATTTTTCAGTCACACCTGAAGTGCGGCTTAACTTCCGTCTAATTAAATGTGCTGGGTCAGGACACAAGCTGTCAGGTGGGAAGGCTCTGTTTTAACTAATCAGAGCAGATGATAAACTCTGGTCGCCTGTGCCAAGTAGAGGCCATTAAAATGATTGTAGCCCGGCTTTAAGAACACGAGAATTTGAGAAAAGTTTCAGCTGAAACATGAATCCAACATGAGTCCATCGTACTGTGCAATTCTGAGGACAAAATAATTCTGTCTGTTGTCTTTGATGGTGTTAACGATTCCCTTCAGTGGTGGCGCCAGGTGATATCTCTTTCAAAGACCGCGGCTATGTCCTTCAATGCCTTCCTGCCCAATCCTCCACGGTAATCCATAGACCAGATTTATTCTGCGCCAGTAATTCTGATCCCATTGCTGTCAGCTCACCTATGCCTCTTAGCTAAGTGCAGGCAAAATGAAGGCCAGTCTACAAAGTATGGCTCAAAGGAGTGAAGAAAAAAGATTTGGATTTGTATGAACTTTGCAGCTCTAGCTCCTTGTCTTTCAAGCTCCATCATTCATCTGTCAAATGGTCTGTAGATTTGTTGTCAGCGCGAAGACATTGTAGGGATCAATACTGACTGGTGGCCTTAAGCATCTGGGAATTACATCCCACACAAGTTTTAAATGTTCTTTCTCAAACATCTTTGAGTCTAAAAACGCACATTGAATAATCATTGATAACTAGGAAAATCTGTTTTGAGGTTTAGGTCAACAATTAAGACATTAGAAAAATAAAATGTACTTATATGGTAGTGGGAAAAATTAAAAATATCAATTGCAAAGTGTAAAATGTTGTTTCTAAAAGAAATTCTTGAGTTATTGATTCATGGCAGATCAATCAGGGGAGGAGGAGAGTAAGGGGAAGAACTGCTCTATTGTAAGTGTATTTGAAAAGAACGTGTTATAATGTCACTACGCATAGGAACCACAGCAATTCTTCCTCCAAGGTTCCCAATGTGAATCATTACAAAGGAGGGAAAAAACTGAAGCTAATGCTATTAGGATTTCAATATGTAATAGCAGCTTTCATGATCATTCAAGATCTCTTCAACCTCTTTCCTGTTCACAGCTTGGACATAGAAAAGATTTAACAGGAATGTTTGCTATTAGGAAAAATCAGGCGGGATTTGGGTCATGTTATATACTGTTGCCTGTAACTTAAAACTTCAACTCCGCTCGTTTGCTCGTATTGGATGATGTGCAGAAAACTGAGCCTCAGAACTGAGAAGAGTCAAATTTGTTTTGTCAGTTCAAACAGATTGGACCAGACTCAAGCTTTATGGGCCCCAGTTTAACATGAATGATGATAAAGATGGAAAGTTCCAGCCCAAGAATGCAACTGCAAATTAATGCCATTTAAATACTGACCCCCACAGTAATAAATCCTAGTTTTAGTATATTAAAAGCAAGCTGTTGGTATACGAAAGGCAAGCTAACAAATCATATCTTAGCTGGCATAGGAACAGGAGTAGGCCATTCAGCCCCTCAAGCCTGTTCAGCCATTCAATTAGATCATGGCTGATCTGTATCTCAATCCATTTACCCGCCTTGGTTCTGTAACCTTTAATACCCTTGCCTAACAAAAATCTGTCAATCTCAGTTTTGAAATTTTCAATTGACCTAACCTCAACAGCTTTTGAGGGGAGAGAGTTCCAGATTCCCACTACCCTTTGTGTGAAGAAGTGCTTCCTGACATCACCCCCGAAGTGACCAGTGTTAATTGTATCCATATGATTTATATCAAATAGTGTTAATCGCATCGAGGTGTTGCAAAGCAATCGGGGACTCTCTTGTATCCATTTATATGAGAGCTTATCTAGAGGGTGGTGTTAATGTTGATCTCTGTGAATTAAGACTTGGAAGCAACTGAAGACCAGGCTCTAGTATTCTATTCTTCACCATTTGGCTATCCAGTTTATGACATCTAGCTCTAATTTTAAGGCTATGCCCCTTGTTCTGGACTCCCCTACCAGAGGAAATAGTTTCTCTTTATCTACCCTATCAAATCCTTTCATCAGATTTCACGTCAGCACTAGGTTCTGTGAAATCAGCAAATCAACTGATTTTGCCATCTTTTGGAGTCTTGCCTGCCCTTGCTGTTATTCTCAGCACCACTGCTTAATGTCAGGGTACCCCAATTAATACAGGATAGCTGAGAGCTGTGCAACAAATGGGGTTCATTAGAATTTTCTGACTGGGCAGCTTGCAATAGTAAATTGCATTAATACAAAAGGATTATGGCTTTATTGGCACAGATAAAGTGAATGTACCATATAATAGGCAAAATAGTAATTGCTTAATGACAGTGGCTTCTTCATAAGGAGAGACAAAGGAAACATGCAGAAGGTAAGTTTAAAGATAACTTTTTACATGAACCTTTATAAAGGTGAGAAACAAATATTGAAAGTGCAATGTTTTTAGATGATTGGATGATACAATGGGTTAGACACTGCCCTTTCACCTCAGAGTTTGGTTAAAACCCAACCAAAACTGGTTGGATGGAAGTTTCTTCAGTCTACTGTTGGTCACGGGGATTCTATATGGCATGAGTTTGGACAGTCTCAACCCAGTTCCTACCAGGCGTGGGCCTTTAGCTGAAAACTATTCTAATTCAGCACTAACTGGTAATTGCTCTCAGAACACACATGACCTGATACAAGAAGTGGAAAAATCTTCACTATTGGTAAGCAGAACATATTTAACTACAGATTATTTTTCAGATGTTCAGGCTAAAGCACATTGTTGAGTCAGAGTAAAGAGGACTTTACTCTGGAGCTAAATCTGTGAGTACCTAATGCTGATAGAAGAGGCAGAAATGGAAAGTGACCTACTTTTCAGCACTGACATTTTTGACCTCAGTGGGTTCAAAACTCACCTCCCCCCTGCAAAAAATAGATTAATTTACAGCGACACCAAAACTAACTCATTAGTCAGCATAAATTTATCACCCGAAAGGAGAGTTGCAAAAGTTTTGACTGAGTACAGGCAGATCTCCAGTTAAGCCAGATCCTGTCAGAGTTACATATCCTGGTTCGCAGTTTTTTTTTTCTGTTCAAGATAAAGCTTCTTCCATCTGTTGGACTTCTATCCTAAGGTAAACAGGAACTCAAGAATGCAAGGATAAGTGCCAACAATAAAAAAGGGATGCTGCCTATCAAAGGCCTTGGAGGAATGTGGAAAGGTAATTTATAATTTTAAGAGAAACATCGGCATAAAGTCGTGATAAATCCTACTTCTCTTACAATGTAATGATAAACTTTGAGATTTTACGACTTGCACTATCGCGATTTTACAAGTCAAGGTCACTCCTAATGTCTCGTCTTTTTTGTGAAAAGTTTGAAATGTAGACCGTGTAACAACTGTTAATAGTGCAGAGTTACAAAGGTAGAAATTGGTCTTCATTGCTACTGTTTTCCAGGTAGAAAATGGGGAAAAATTGACCAATTTCGCAGGAGTGCTATGCCCTGGGCCCAAAGGACGCCTGAAAAACGTCTGACGCCAGATTGGTTTGGAAGATTTTCAGGCTACCTAAAACAGACATTAGGCCCCTTGCCTATGTTAATGAGGGGCCTATCACCTGCTTTAGGACCCCCTCAGAGAAATTGGGCTGACCTGAGAGGAGTGGCACTGGGCCTGTTCTGCCCAGGTTTAGCTGGTTTGGATGCGGCCTAGCAAGCAGCCGCCACCAAAAAGATAAGTAAAATACTTTAAAAAATTTTACTGTGGAGCTAGGAGGAGCTGAAGTATTCCTCTCGTCTACACAGTACTCCTGACAGCCATGATCAGCCCCACTCCTGCTGTTCGCCCACCCCCGGGGACCTCCAAAAACAGGCCCAGATGAATTTTCCCCCACATTCTCAACCTGATAATGCTACTAGCTGATATACATTTAACTGGGTGAGGGCAATTGATACTTACACTAATAAGAATTAACTTAATCCAAGTTTTAATCCTGTCACATCTTGTAAGATTAAGATTTGCAGAACAGACAAAGAATGTACACTGATTCTCTTGATAGAGAAAGATCTGTACAAACAAATTTGGAAGTGCAAATGCACATCTTAGACTGTAGGTAGGCTAAACAAATATGATGGGGAACTTTAGAAACCATTTTTTACTTCCCAGGTAGGTGGAATCTCACATTCCAAGTGACATCAAAGTGTCATCAATCTTGAGAAGGGGGAGATTAGAGATCGTAGGCACCTAGAATCATACAGAATCATAGCACAGAAGGGGCCATTTGGCTCAGCATGCCTGTGCCTACTCTTTGAAAGTGCTGTACAATTAGTCCCACTCCATTGGTTTTTCCCCATAGCCCTGCAAAATTTCCCCTTTCAAGTATTTATCCAATTCCCTTTTGAAAGTTAGTATTGAATCTGCTTCCACCACCCTTTCAGGCAGTGCATTCCAGACCATAATACCTCACAATGTAAAAAATTTTTCCTCTGGTTCTTTTGCCAATTACCTTAAATCTGTGTCCTCTGGTTACTGACCCTTCTGCCGCTGGAAACAGTTTCTCCTTATTTACTCTATCAAAACCCATCATGATTTTGAAAATCTTTATCCAATCTCCCCATAACCTTTTCTGCTCGAAGGAGAACAACTTCAGTTTCTCCAGTTTCTCCACGTAACTGAAGTCTTTCATTCCTGGTATCATTCTAGTAAATCTTCTCTGCACCTTCTCTAAGGACTTGTCATCCTTCCTGGAATATGGTGCCTAGAATTGGCCACAGTACTCCAGCTGGGGTCTAACCAGTGTTTTATAAAGGTTCAGCATAACTTCCTTGCTTTTGTATTCTATCCCTCTATTTATAAAGCCGAGGATTGTGTATGCCTTTTTAACAGCCTTCTCATCTTGTCCTGAAACTTGTGGTACTTACACCCGCAGGTCTCTCTGTCCCTGCACCCCCTTTAAAATTGTACCATTTAGTTTATATTGCCTCTCCTTGTTCTTCTTCCCAAAATGAATCACTACACATTTCTCTGCATTAAATTTCATCTGCCATGTGTCTGCCCATTTCACCAGTCTGTCTACGTCCTCCTGGAGTCTGTTACTATCCTCCTCAATGTTTACTATATTCCTGAGTTTCGTGCCATCTGCAAACTTTGAAATTATACCATGTATACCCAAGTCCAGCTCATTAATATATATCAAAAAGAGTAGTGGTCCCAACACTGATTCCTGGGGGCACCACTGCACACTTCCCTTCAGTCTGAAAAACAACCACTCATCACTACTCTCTGCCTTCCATCCCTTAGCTAATTATGTATCCACTCAGCTACTGCCTCTTTAATCCCATGGGCTTCCATTTTGCTAACAAATCTATTAAGAGGTACTTTATCCAATGCCTTTTGAAAGTCCATAAACACATCATCAGCACTACCCTCATCAAACTTTTTCATTACTTCATCAAAGAACTCAATCAAATTAACCTATCTATTAATGCTGTCAATAGAGTCACCAAGTCCATTTAAGAAACTTGGTTTGTTATCTGAAGCAGTCCCCTGTTCCTAGTAGGGAGCGCACGTTGGAGATAGGACTACCAAATTGTCATTCTGATTCTCTGACTCACTCTCCGTCTGAGCTTGGCTCCTCACTGGGAGAGGCAGCACTCGATGTATCATATGAAGCTACCTGGGCCTACTTCACAAACTTCTTTTGTGAGGCAAACAGGCAGACCAGACAATAGTCGTAAGTATTAATTGAGTCCTGATGAAGGCGCTACACCTGAAGCAGTGACCTGTCTTTTCTCTTTACAAATGCTGACAGACTTACAATAGTGAAGCAAATTACTAAAAATAAAATTTTAAAATACCCCAAAGGACAAATGAAGAGACCAAATTGACTGCTTCCCCTCTTGGATGCAATACTTCTGTGTAAGAGATTTGATAGAGCTATTCAAAATCATGAAGGGACTAGACAGAGTAGATAGAGAGAAACTGTTCCCATTGGCGGAAGGGTCAAGAACCAGAGGACATAATTTAAGGTGATTGGCAAAAGACCCAAAAGTGACATGAGGAAAATTTTTTTTACAATGGGAGTGGTTAGGATCTGGAATGCACTGCCCAAGGTGGTGGTGGAGATTGATTCAATCATGGTCTTCAAAAGGGAACTGGAGAAACAGGGCTACGGGGAAAGGGCGGGGGAGTGGGACTAGCTGGATTGCTCTTGCATAGAGCCGGCACAGACTCGAAGGGTCGAATGGACTTCTTCCATGGCTGTAACCTTTCTATGTTTCTACGATTCTATAGTTAAGCCTAATAACTGAGTGATATCTAAGTTAGCTTAGTTCCTGAGCTTAAGCACAGTTTTGTGAATACCGCACATTTTGATGAGCTGGTTAATCCTGAAGAGCACTGGTCTTCCCTACAATAACAATCTGCTGTTACAAACAAGAACTGTCTATGTTGTCATTCTGAGACATGAGGAGACACCCACAATCTTTGACTGCACAATATGAATGGTTTGCTGAGAGTCCAAAATCCTGATTCTTGATTTCTTGAACCGGCATAAAGCTAGTAATAAGTTCAATTCATCCATCCTTGGAGTATCTAAAGGAAAGACAACCATACCTGATGAATCCTCTTCTGATACAGCAGAAGAAGTTATATTGGCTGTCATAGTGGGAAGCATCATCTGGATCCCACAGGAATTCAGAGCTCAAGCTTCATTCATGAACCAGGGAGTCCAGTGCAAGATGTATCTACTGGACTCACTCCGCAGAACACTACGCATTTACGTTACTGACGTTTGGGAGTATGAATGGTATTGTCAGATCAATCCAGAAGGTTATTTGCAGATGCAGCTGACTGATGGTAAGCAGGTCCCTGAACGTGGGTCAGTTAAGTAGATTCTGTATGCTGACGCATTGCTAAATAGGAACGTGCTATTTAAGTCAGTGACTAAAGCGCCAAGGTATGGAAGAAAAAGGATGTGAGAAGAGTCTGCTCAGAAAAGACAAATTCACGTGGAGTTGAGTTATGGTAATGATGTTACCCATAACCCTGCTAATGATAAAAATTCCCATTAGAAAAACGCACAAACAATGCTACGAGCAGGAGGTTCTCTCCAGGTGGGATGGTACTGTGAAACGAAGGATAATGAGAGCAGACCTCCAGCTTCAGGACAAACTCATTAGGTTTCTGGATTGTGACACAGAAACAATGCACCAATTTTGTCTCAATCTGCAACAAGTTTATTTACAAATCTGACATTATATTTGTGGGGACTAACATTAAATGAACACTCATGGTGGTATAGGTCAGCACTAAGGTGAGTAAAATGGTATATTAATCATTATCGGGGAAACTAAAAGTCTGGAAAAAGAAATTTCACCTTTAATATTCTCCTCTTCTGCTTTTTTGCTGATTAAGAACTTAAGTGTCTTCCTGACATAATTGCATCTCATACAGAATGGTATAAAAAGGTAACACAAGGATTCTCTATATTTTCAGTGTCTCTTACAATGCTGATAAATAATTATAATTAAAGATGATTTGCAACTGCATTGTAAGAGAAATTAAAAATGTAGAGAAGCTGAGGACTCTTGTGAACATCTTGGTTTGATTAATCCATACAAAAGTTGAAGGGAAAAGAACATGGTACAATTGTTTGAGTTTAAAATTTTATTTTTTTCACTCATTTAGGGTTAAGATGTCTGTGTCGGAGAATGAAATATTTTATGTTTGACTTCTGGCCACATTATTAAAATATCCTTCTATCACTTTTACTATATGTCTTTATTAAAATTCCCATACTTTAATAAGCCAGGCAGAAATGCACAATAAATAACTTATGCAATTATTTTATTGCCGTCATGTTTCATCGGAACAATCCTGATGAAACATTATGCAGTTATTCTATTGCCACCAGTTATTTATTGTATATTTCTGTTTGGTTTATTAAAGTTTAGTGTTTAAAAAACTCTTAATAGTAAAAAAAATGACAGGTAATACCTTTAAGCCATGTCTGCTTCAGCTCAGTAATGTAAAATAGCCTTGGTTTTGCCACTGACTTTCAGGCACAGTTTTAGCTTTCACTGGAACAAACTAATATTTACATTCAAACAAAATGTGCCCTTAAAGTACAGGAGAATTAAAACAGCCATAAGTGCAAGAAAACTGAAATAGAAACCGAAGAATATTGGAAATACTCAGCAAGTTAGTCAGCGTCTGAGAAAGAAAGAAAGGTTAATGCTTTAGTTGGGATTCTTCCTCAGTTCTGAGCTGATATTTATATTTGGTCTGAACTGTGTGGCATTTTGTGAATGAAATATATCATTTCTGAATAGTTTTGAAATGCAGAAACAAAAAGACAGCCAAAAGGTGAAAAAAAAACTCACCACAACCAAAATTCAGGGGGTGAAATTCATCCTGTGGATCATTTTAGCAAAAAAAATTCAACATGATTACAAAATGGGAAATGCATTTTTGTACTCGTGCTGTCTTTCAGTATGGTTTTTAGAGCTTCAATGGGGTCAGAACAGAATTAATGTTGGTGTAACACTGTATCCATGATGAAGCATAGAAAGTTGTCCGACTGTTCCCTTTGACCTGGGAGTGTTTATATGATTGACAGTTGCATGTGAATAGTTCAAAGTGACTGGGCAATAAGAAGTATGTTTTAAACTCTGAAGTCTTTTCTAGTTAGTTACTAACTGATTAATAACAAATGCCACAATAACTAGCAGGCAGAATGGTTAAACTCAATCACACCAAGGTGATGAATTTAGAACAGTTGCAAATTAACACTGGATTCAGATTAACGACTAGATGGGATAGACTGAATTAGGTCAGAATAAACACAAATTGAAACAAGATGCTCAGGGGTGCTGAATTCAGAGGGAATTGGCTCTAAATAAATGCAAATCCAGCAAATCATTGTTGGAGCTGATAATCTAGATAGCCTTTACACTGCTAGTACTCTCACTATAAGATATTAAGGGGAACAGATAGGGTGGATAGAGATAAACTATTTCCGCTGGTTGGGGATTTTAGGAGTCGGGGGCACAGTCTAAAAATTAGAGCCAGACCTTTCAGGAGCGAGATTAGAAAACATTTCTACACACAAAGGGTTGTAGAAGTTTGGAACTCTCTTCTGCAAACGGCAATTGATATAGCTCAATTGCTAAATTTAAATCTGAGATAGATAGCTTTTTGGCAACCAAAGGTATTAAGGGATATGGGCCAAAGGCAGGTATATGGAGCTAGATCACAGATCAGCCATGATCTTATCAAATGGCGGAGCAGGCACAAGGGGCTGAATGGCCTACTCCTGTTCCTATGTTCAAATGTTCCTATAGCCCCAGAATTGAATCACTTCCATAAAAAAAACATTTTTGAAATGACGTAGGTTTCTAGGAGCTGTTGTATGGCCTTTGATCCTTCATATAGCGTCTCCTCATATACTTTTAATTTTACTTCATATTTTGCTAGTGAAACTTAGGTGACAAAGCAGAATATTGGGGAAGCGAAAATAAAAATAAGGCTTCATAGATTCAATGTTTGCTTTTTATTCTTTAATATCATAAAGGTTCAAAGTCGGAAACTCTGAATCTAAGTTTCTCATTTTTAAGTTAGTTTTTGTATTTGTCTGTATGATCGAGAGAGAGCTGATCATTTTGGATTGTGCTGTAATCTTTGATAATGAAAGGTCCACACACAGCTATAACTAGAGAAAAGCAGCTTGTCCTAGTAGGGCCAGACTTTAGGTCTTCCTCCACATCCTTCCATTCCCCATTGACTTCTGGCTCATTTCCCAATCTCATGAAGCATGCCCTGACTCACCACCTCACAGTAATCTCCACTCCCCTGACTGCACCATCCTTACCTAGAACCAATGACCGATATCTAAAAAAACATGTACTTCAAAATAAAAACATCAGTTGTATTAGTTTAGGATTTCTGACACATATACACAACATAGTTAACTTAATACATCACGGTCAATAACCAGGTACTAAATCATCACAGACATTCAGTTCCCCTTCTTCTTAACTCTAATCTGTCTTGCTGTGGATTTGCATAGCTTGTAGACAAGCATTAGAGGATAATAAAAAGAATGATGCAATTCAATTACTTTCTCTACTTGAACTCTAAGCCCACAAAAAAATTCAAGTACACAATTACTTTTCCTGACTGAAATGTGTATACTGTACTTATTTATTTTACCCTGTTTTGTTTATACTGAGAAAGGCAGAGCAGATTTTTTAATTGTCAGATCTGTACTGCATCAAAGACGAAGAAGTAGTGAGTGTTCATTTTCAACTGCACCTTCCAAATATGCCAACAAGAGTAAGTTGTTAGTTAATAATGATGACGAATTATTGAAGAAAACAGGTCAGTGCAAAGAGTTATTTTTCTATGTTTAGTTTACAGCAGTTTTAGATACATTATGGGCACAGTTTTATTCCCATGATATTGGCACTAGGGAAGCCTGCACTGATGCGAGTGAATTTTGCACCTGGTGTAATCACAAAAAAGGAATTTGTGCCAGCACTAGTGAGCAAGCTTTTTAAAAAAAAATAAAATGAATTTAAATACAATGCAGTGTTATGTATCCATGTGCCAAAAATGAAAACTTTAAAATTCCTTGCTCCAACTCAACCTTAAATTCTGTCCCACAGGTTGGGAATTGCTGCAGACTTAGTTACGTCAGATCAAGGGGTGAAAACCTGCTCTACGTTACAAGTGGACTTTAGAATTCATGCTATGGTGTTACTCCCATGTATTTCATATCAGAATGCCAGTAAAGGACGGTTTGAAGTTACATGATTAGAGTAAGGGATTCATGGTGCCGCGTGATTTGTTATCGCACAGACCTGCTTGGATATCAGCCATTCACTACCTCTGGGATGCAAAATTGCAGTACTTAGACAGCAATATATGTTATGTACAGTATAGAATTTCACAGTATTTATCATGACATGTCACACCAAGACAAATTTCTTGCCCTTTGTAACGGCCTATATGAAAGCCTGCAGCTTAGTTTAGTTGCTCACTTGCATCAATTGGCATCACAGTACTTTCAAAAATCATCCAGAGCTCAGCTTGTGTTAGATCACCAGATAGCAGTCTTGCATTATACCACCATTTCAATTTATAATATTTACATTTGAACTAATATCAAGAAACCACGTGGTACAAAAATGGCACTGTACTTATTTATGGGGAACGATAAGACAGTTTGCATTGTAGAAGCTTGTAATACATAAATGCTGATTCTCCCCTATCTCTTGCACGAGATATCTTTTGTAGTATTTAAACTATAGCATAGCACAATTTAATTGTTCTGAGGCTTAGATGTTTTTATTATAACTTGAACAGATAGTGGTTTGCATTAATTAAATTTAGGTTGTAATGTCTTATCAAATTTGACTAGTTGACAAATATGCCATTGTCAGAAAAGCAATGGGGTAGATTTTGACTTTCTGCGATAATGTAAAACGTCTTACATCTCTCCCGATTTTTATTTCCATTGAAGTCAATGTAAATAAAAATCGGGAGAGATGTATAATGGGCTCCCAACTCACTATCACCCGTTTTACACTATCACACAAAGCTAAGATCTGCCCCAGTAACTCTACACTTTGGTAACTTTACCAACACTTATGTGGATGAAGTTCCAGTTTATAATTGTCAGGTAACTGAAAGCCATAAAGGGTACATGGCAACTAACCTTGAAAAGTGGAAATATTCCATTGAGACCTGATTGCGTAACCTACAATCAACAAGGTCATGAGCAGGTTATGTCATGGTTAAGTCATCCTGCATTCCTTTTATGTTACAAAACACATTGAAAAACTGGAACATTTTTAGTCTATTTTAATCGTACAGATAACTTTTTTAAATCAAATACTCACTTCCACAGAGGCAGAAGGCAGAATGATATCAAATAGATGCAGTCAAATTAATGTCATTTTTACAGTGAATCATTAGGCCCACAAGTAGCCCTAGGTCAGACGTGCACACACTGTTGCTATGGCATGTTGCTAGGCCCCAAGCAACCCTATGTGCTGATGTATTCAAAGAGTCTTGCTGAATGGTTCACAGTTTTATGGCATAATTAAGAGGTTACAAATTCAGGCTATAGGACAAAAAAAATTTGATTTCCTACGGTAAGAGATGCAGGCATCATTTGAAGACACATGTAAATCTTACCACCAGGAGGTAAAAAAAGGTTTGAAATGTAGCCAGTGTGGATCATCAAAAAGAATACTGCAGTTTTAAAAGAAAGTAGCAAAGACCCCCGCATGGATTTCACTGGTGACAGCAGCAGCTGGAATGCATGACTATTTGCATGTAGTGGAAAACAGCTGCATTACATTGCTAACCTCTGGGACAATGTGCACTCAATATGTGTTTAGACAGATTCGGTTGGGTATTGAGGTCAGTGCACTGTCAGCTACTGCGAGTGGGCTTGCAAAACCCAGGAAATCAGGCGTTAAAAAAAACCTTTGCTTTCAAATGCCTTATTATTATTTTTCTTTAAGAGATGAGAGTTGAGTTGAGGTTCATTAAATGCTAAATGTACAGAAAGAGAACAGAAGAATTGCCCTGCCTGCCATGAATACTGTATTCTGAATATAAATACTGTGCACAAAATGGCTCCAGTGATTGGCTACATAACAACAGTCACTGCACTGTAAAGTAATGCATTGCAGTGAAGCACTTTGAGATGTGTCAGAGATGTCATAAGACATTGTGGTTGATTTTGCTCTAAAAATAACGGCGAGCTGAACAGCGCTCACCGTTATTTCAGCGCAAGTCGTACAGCAACTTTCGGCGACCGCACATGTGCAGTTAAACACGGAAATCTGGAAGTTGCTGTAGCGGATGCCCTGCTCGTCCAGAAGCTTTGTGGGAAGGAGATCTCGTCGGCCCACTCACCATTGAAGTGACTGCAACAATCCTCTCTTGCCCTGATGGAAATGAAGTAATCGCGCCAGAAAAGGCAAGTCAAGGTTTTTGAGTGTAAGCAAACTTTTAACAGTGTGGTAAGTCTTAATGACTGCAAAAAACCTCTCTGGCACTGAAAATTTACTTTTACAAGTGTGGAGTCTCATTCCTTCACATTTTAATTGTTGCTGGACATTTAAAAAAAAATTTTTTTAACTTTTTCTTTCTGTCTCTTTTATCTCTGAGTCTTAATTCAATATTTTTCTTTCTGTAACTGATGGTACAGTAAATTCACTAGTCCAACTTACACTTCCTGGTTCTGTGGCTTAGTAACATGATTCAATATGATTGGTTATGGGGATACACAGCAGTTTGGCCTGTTCACACAGGTCCCAGATGCCCGGGAGAGGACGCTGCGTTGGATTGAGGGCCTGTTAAGAGGAACAAAAGCCCATGAAAAGTCTGTGGGCAAGTCCAAGTTTAACGAACAGTGGGCACTGTTTGTTCGCCGCTCAGAGCAAAATCCAGCCTATTATATAAATGCATGACTTTTCTTTTTCCCCTTGCTCTAGATGTAAATTTATGTACATTAATTATTTGCGAAAACTGTATTTATAATTTGCATACAAGCAAATTGTTACCAAGTCTGAACTGCTGGCTGACAAAAGGCCTATTTACATGGTAATGCCAGGATACAGCTTTAGTGCACCAAATACAAACATTCAGGGGAAACATGAACCTAAAACTTCATGAGGCATGAGTGATCAGCTGGCATACCTTATACAAGTTTTATGCATCATATAATATATTAATTTTACAGAAAAAGAATATATATAGTGTGTAGGGCCTGTCTTCACACATGTTCACAATTTAACATACAAACATCTCACAGATCCAGAAAAAGAATGGGGCATGAATATTGAATGTTGGTGGCTGTTGAATTGGTTTAATGTTATATTATGTCAGCATTTCATAAATAAGGGTCCAGTTCTCGGATGGATGTTCACAACCAAGTTCATTCTGAATCGTTTGAGGAACCAGATCTACTTGAGTTTGAGGGTATATGTTATGTATGCTAATGGCAATTCCATTACTTTTGATTATTATGGTGACGTTCAGTTCAATCACTGAAAATACACATGAAAATCTGATCATTCTGCACTGGTGTTTCTTATGATAAAAGTGAAAATTGGAAAACAACAGTTTCTCCGGTTTAAAAATGGAGTTCATCATCTACCTGATCCATTGGACAAGCTCAAGTGAGGCGATTGAAGGTTTTTTGATTGAGGATATATTTCTAGTTCCTTCTTATTCCATGATTGCTATTCGGCTACCATGGAATCACATTTTAATCCCATGCTTTTTAGCCTACCTATGCAGTATAAATCAAGTTATATATCCTATATTATTTAGGAACATAGGAGCTGGGGTAAGCCATTCAGCCCCTCAAGCCTGTTCCACCATTCAATTAGATCATGGATGATCTGTATTTCAACTCCATTTACCCACCTTGGTTCCATATCCCTTGATAACCTTATCTAACAAAAATTTATCAAACTCAGTTTTGAAATTTTCAACTAATGTAGCCTCAACAGCTTTATGAGGGAGAGAGTTCCAGATTTCCACTACCCTTTGTGTGCAGAAGTGTTTCCTGATATCACCCCTGAATGGCCTAGCTCTAATTTTAAGGTAATGTCCCCTTGTTCTGGACTCCCCCACCAGAGGAAATAGTTTCTCTCTATCTACCCATCAAATCCTTTAATCATCTTAAACAACTCAATTTGATAACCCCTTAATCTTCTACACTCAAGGAATACAAGCCTAGTCTATGCAGAAACGTCCTCATAATTTAACCCTTCTAGCCTTGGTATTTATCTGGTGAATTTGTGCTGTATCGCCTCCATAACCAATATATCCCCCCTGAGGTGCGGTGCCCAGAACTGAACACAGTATGATAATATTAATATGATAACATGTTCTACTATATTCATATTTCCAAGTTTACAAGAAGCAGATCCAATACAATTTTAAAAATTGTTCCATCTGTTTATACTTTCCAATCCATTTCTCTCCGTCTATGAAGCTCCCCACACTTTTGCCTTCCAGCCAGCATGATGAGACTGTCTTGGCAGCAGACCTTCTCTACTGATCCACAGACCTCTCCTGACTGATCGTGGAATGGCATCACTGCTGTTCCGTGATCAGCCGACAGCACCGGCAATTCAAGTGGAATACTGTATCCAGTGGGCTGTCTGAGGATTCCTGAAAGTCAGACAATAAAGGCAAGCATGATGAAATGAGGGGCATCACGGAGATGCATACTCAAGGCCTGTTAATTGGGAGGCAAGGGTTGCTTTTTTCAAAATATTGCAAAATAATAATCAAAAAATAGCACACAGCAAACAGAGGTTAATGACAGTGGCTTACCATTGAATGTATTGGGCCATTGGATGGTAAATAGCCATGATACAAATAAAGTGAAACCTGTCTATAATGGCCACCTTTTGGACTGGCTTCACTTTGTTTTTAAAGACAGGTGATCTCCAGATTACAGTTTGAAGCCTAAACCATTCATTTATTGTTGAGATTGACACAGGGTGATCGCTATAGACAGGGGTCTCTGGATATTCTCCAGTGTACATCAACAACTATCATTAACTCTTTAGAGGACTGCCATAACATTTTGTCAGGTTTTTTTCCCCTCTTATCACCAATTTTCTTCGCTGCTTTTTTGGTCTCCCCTTCTCTTGAAGCATCCCCTCCTTGCTGAAGTACAATATCACGGGTGCTGGTCACCCTCAAGTACCTCAACCAAACGGTCAGTATCCATTTCTGAGCCTTAAGCGTGATATTCAACATCATCCAATGTGACATACATGCATTTGTAACAGAGATGAGAAGTGGAAATCCTGGCTGATTGTTCCCTCCCTACGTCAGGAGCACTGAAGACGCCCACTGAGATCAACTAACTTAGCACAACTTTCCTGGTCTGTATACCTCAGGTATTCACTGAATAAACTCACCGAGTCAATACCAAAACGATTCTGCACCAAAATCTGAAATATATTAAGAATTCAGTTTTAGGTTTATATTCTATGATTTGCGAAAAAAATCATTGCATGGTTATGCAATATTTTTACTTCTACGTAATATTATTCAGCACCAGGACTGCACTGAAAAACACCTTGGTAGAAATTGCATCTGATTCTGTACCTGCGGACTAGCTAAACCTAGTTTAACCATCTAATGTGGCACTGTTATCATTTAGCAGTGAGAGTAAATCTTTTTATTAGAATTCACCGTTGTGTTTATGCTTGGGGTCAGCATGGGGGGGTGGGGGCAAACAGGTTCCTTACTAAATGTACTCCATGTGCTTCAGAAGGACATTTTATATTTATTAAAAGCCAATATAAAGGCTGGAAAACTGTTGTTCTTGCACTGTGCCACCAATTTAAAATGTTGTTCATTATAGAGGACCAGAGTCCTGAGGGGAATTTTTCCAATGGGCAGTCAAAAAAATCACAGAGAATTTTCCCTTGTCCAAGTATGAGTAATGGACCCCACCAAACTGAACCTCTGGTACTGCAAAACTACTGAGATGATGACTGACCCTTTAAGCTGCCGCAGGCCTCTAAATGCTGCTTCCTAACCCCCAGTTGGGTGATCTCCCAATCAGAGGTGTTTCTAACACCTGAAAATCATCCTAATTGCTAAAACAGGGTTGACAAGGCAAATTGCAGTGGGGTCAGCCCAATCTCGCAATGGTGGGTGTGCGAATCGCACTCTGCTCAGCTTTGGGATTTCGACCAAGCGGAAAACCCAGATTAAGCAGCTTGTAAACCTAAATTTAAAGATATCTGGGAACCGATTGTCCTCCTTTACGTTTGGAGGCAGGGGTGGGTGGGGATAAATAATTGCATGGGTAGAATGCATAGAGGAAGATTGGTAAGGGAGGATCGCACGCCCGCAACACAGCCGCCCAATTTTCCTATGTGCGACCCACCCAGGCCATTAATTACACTCATACAAAAGAGAAAAATCTCACCACTTGATTGCCAAGGCAAATTGATGTTGCATATGTGGTAACCTGACTCCTTGGAAAAACACCACTAATAAACATTAATAGAGTGGAATCTCAGTGTTGAGATATTTTTCCCTCTGTCCATTATTTTAGCAAAAAAGACTAAACATTTCCCATTTTATTTTCATATCTACTTTATCACTAATAATTGCAAACAAGGGAAAATATGCACTAGATTTCCCCTTAAATAGATTAAGATGTTGTTTGAAGGTACTATTGTTTTAAAACAGTGATTGGCAGATATCAACCTCATCAAACCAACATCTGAGTATTGAATGTTCAAGGGATAAGTATAGATGTAGCTGATCATATAACCTTTGAAATGCTGTGTGACTCCAGTCTTGCTGGAACCATGGAAATCTTTTCTGTGGAATCTAAGCAGAGTTGAGTAACAGAGACGGAAATGGAAGATTGTTAAGACCAACTCCGATCACTTTTATTGCAGGGGGAGAAAAAATACTAAATTAAACAAAAGTGTGGTTTGATGCAGTGGTAGGTTTAGAAATGACTGAAGGGGGATCTGAGTCTGAAGGCTTGAGATTTATTTGATATTAGAGTGTCCCTCCAGAAAATTTTGATTTTTGACTCTTTGGTATTTTGGAGTCGACTGTAATTTTGCCTTTCAAGAATAATTTCCCCAGTAGGGTTGCAGATATCTTAAATACCAAAATAAAAATAGTAGTTGGGACTTCCATACAACTTTACAGGAGCCATTTGCTTTTATTGCAAATCTATATACGTATGTTCATTTGTGAAATTAAACCTTTTACAACACCGACCTATAATACAATTGGCAGTGCATGTTACAGTCACAAGACAAATCTGGCTGACTATTGCATCTGCCCCGATCCCAGTCCCCAGAGGCTGGGGAAGAATTATCTCAACTCCGCATTGCTGATTTAACTATTTCAAATGAACAGTTTTTATTTTTAGACATATGAATGGATTGGTATCAGGGACAAAATCTTAAAACCGAGTTTGTTAAAGAATCACACCGAAACATTAACCTATCTTTTCCTGCTTTAGATGCTCATCAATGCGCTGTGCACATTTCAAACATTATGGAGTTGAAATTGGGTAGAAAGATCCAATTTCGTGGTGTAATGTCGGGCACTTCATCAGAGTCTGACTGCTACATTTGCCTGGAGCCTGAGCGGGGCAGCAATGGTGGTTTCCCTGGTAGGACAAAGCTGCCAGAAGCTGCATCGAGGCCAAGAAGAGGCCCAGTTTTTAAAATGTATTTGAAGTATGCCTCTGGGCCTCACGAGGAGACATTCCACAAGGAAACTGTGGGCCTCTCCTCCCCTGTGCCTACCCTAACTACGATTCCCCTGCTGATGCAATTCCCTTGCGCTGGTGATCATTCCCGTGGGTTCCCTGTCGCGGCCTCCAAGCCGACCGATTTTAACGGCCAGGTAGCCGCTTCCTGCCAATTTCCCGACCGTTTTGTTCAGGAAGTTGGTGAGTGGTATGCTAATAAGGCCTGTCCATTAAATCAGCTGTGCCTGCCTGCTACCCCATTCCCACCCGGGAGTAGAAATCGACCCCGATTTTTCTAAATGCTTCGCTTTAGCCGCATAATTGTTGAATGCAACCTCTTTAGGAACAAAAATTAAATAAACACAACCATAAATTGCAGCTGCCATAAACCATTGGCTCAACTTAAAACTTTTCTGCTTCAAATTCATGTGTAATTAACGTTAGGAAAAAGTTAAGTCTTATTGATGGGGTCTCACAGATTCTGACCGTGATACTGACAACCTCCAATCACAGTGATTTTGCTTGTGAAATGCGAACAAGCCAATACATTGTTGAAATGATAATGGTTGGCATAGGTGGGGAGTGCTAGAGTTTGGCAATGCTGAGTAAAGTTGGGGCTTGGGAGAACTAAAATCTTGACCAGAAGCATGGAATGGCAAAGCTTGCAATCTGGAGCTTGAGGCTAAATCAACATAATGCATATAAGGTTTCACTGCTAATTGCTTTGGTCAATCAAATCCACCACAAACAACCAATCACACTCAGCAGGAAAGGTAACAGGCTTGCTTTTATCGACTTGGCATCAGGCCTTGGGACTGGGTTAGGGGCATTGTTGGAGATGTGGCTTCTCAATCTTTCACTGCAATTTCGGGAGTATCTGAGGTCTAACCCATGGATAGAAGCTCTAGGAATGGAACAGAAGTCAAGTCCAAGGCCCTTTAGAGAGAAAAGAAAGGTCCATGCAGGTAAAAGTTGTTTTAGATAATATTTTGGGGGAGGCAAGGAACCAACATGGCCACTAAAAGGAGTTTGAAAAAAAAAATCAGAGACTTGGCCTCTTGCTTTTCTGGCGATTGTCAATTGTTCATTGGTTGCATTTTTCTGAATGGAAAAAAATATATACTTTTTAAAACAGATAATGGTTTTTGATTGGTTGGCTTCTAGTAAATGGGACATTTGAACTGATAACCATTTTCTGCCAGTCATTTTCTGCCACCTGGACATCTTTTGCCCTACAGATGCACACCAGATGCAAAGCTTTTAATTACACATAATCTATAAGCATCATATCATAAAGAATAAATATCTGGCAGTGAGTTGGAGATGATTCAATCTTGCTGTTCTAATACTCACAAACTTTTTGTACATGGTTAATGACTTCATCTGAACTTTAAATGACTATCTTGTACTTCACTGACAGCACCTATTACCCAATATAATAGTCATGTATTATGAGTATATTAAGCCCAGTGAAATATGAGCATTTTAATTTATTGCAAGTGAACATCAGATAGTTGTACATCTAAATCAATCACTCTGAAAACCCCAGACCATATTCAATCTATAGTCGTTGTACTAATAACGAGTCTAACAATAAACTCTTGTTAAGTGAATATGCTTGGTCCAGATTACACATTCATCAGGTTTACAGCCCACATTTCATAATCACCTTTTACATTACATCCTATTTGGCAGCTGCACTTTGTATTTTATAAATCTTTTAACTGCATTCAATAACATATCAGGCATTTGCTTATAAAACAGTTGTCCCATTTACGCTACAGACTTTGTACTGGCATAAATCTGATTTAAAAGTCCCCAGTTTGACAATGGCATATCTGGAACAAAAAACTAGCAAACAGACTGGGACTAGAATAAATGTCACTTCCATTTAACATTTCCACTTGTTTCAGCATCGTATTATATTGTGAAATTAGATGAGTGACATCGATGCATTACTCATAGGAAAGGCTGTTTAACAACTGATTGAAAAACACTGACTAAGATAGCATTTGTAAACAAACCAACGAGTTAATTATTTAAGCCTTTATTTTCATTTTTTTCCCCTTTTCCTCCCATTATGTTTCTAAATTCAAAATCTGCTCCAAAACCTAAGGTTAAATTCTCTGATAAAGGGGGGGGGGGCTATAACGGTGAGACCACTGAGCTTTGCTGCTTGACCTCATGTGATTTGTTCATAGCGAGCTCCCAGCTTGGACTGGGCCAGCCTGTGGGAGTTTGTTGTGAAAAATTGCAAGAGGTCGGCCTATCACTCGGAAAAGAAAGAAGCATCCTCGTGTTCAAATGGCTTCGTGGCCTCGGCCCTCCCTATCTCTATATCCTCCTCCAGCCCTACAACCCTCCGAGATCTCTGTGCTCCTCCAATTCTGGCCACTTGCGCATCCCTGATTTCCTTCGCTCCACCGTTGGCGGCCGTGCCTTCAACGGTGGAACGAAGATTTACCCCCATGGTTTCTGATGTCCAATTGGTGAATCAGGCTGGAGTACAAAGATGTCTCAAGCTGGGAATTGACGCCGTGTTTGCCAGAGCAAGCGATGACATCACTTTTCCCATGGACTATCGCAACATTCTGCAAGGGCACAGGACGTTTCCTGAATGACAGGATTCCCAAACGTGGCAGGCATTATTGATGACGCACGTTTGGCCTGGTGAGCTGCTGCACACAATAGTTACTCATTCATGAACTACAAGAGCTACCCCTCCAGCAACCTTCAGTTTGTCAGTGACAATCAGCACAGGATCATGAAAGTCATTGCCTGTTTCCCAGGCAGCAGACCTGATAACTTTATTTGAAGGCCATCCACTATACCCCCATTAGTTACATCCAGGACCCAACTTTGCAAGGGAGACAAGGTAGTAAAGCCTTGACAATAGTGAAAATCTGATGAGCACAGATATAAGGTACATGCAGCTACCAGAATCATTGTTGAACAAGCAGTATGAAAATAAACTGTGCCCAAAATAAATACACGAACATATACAAAAAAAAGTGCCTCCAATATTATTCTCCCACAAGCTCCAAATATCAAACTGAAAAAATGGCACCTCCCCTTTAAATGCTGATTTCTGACCAGCACACCTCTGAGCAATCTGGAAAACCTATTTATTACGTGTCTGCTGATTACATGTTGCATACGAAGTATGAATCAACAGAAATTACACAAGAGGTTATTTCCATGAACTGAAGTTTGATTATCATATTTAAATGAAGCCATTCCCTGCACCCTTTTTCTTATTCTTTTTTCTGCTGCCACTTAGGCTTTCGTAAGCTTTTGTGATAATTGCTCCACTTAGTTTTTTTAACAGCTCCATTGACGTCACCAATGGGTGTCCTGGGCACAATGCCCATATGTGAGAAAGAGGAAGATCAAAGGAGAGATGCCAAGCTGGTCAGGCTGCACAAGATGTGCTGTGTGCCCACCCACTGCATACCGTTGCACTTTCATCTATGTCATCTGCTCTTGGCTGTGGGCGGGTCTCCTTCTGTACCTTCTACTCTATGGTGATGCCGCTCTACTTGGCAAAGTTTTACATCAGACTTATAATGATCTTGGAGACCCTGGCAAGGCTAAAGACTTCTCATACCCATCCAGGCATCTTAAGTGTTGCTTTAAGATGCCTGTAGTATGTTTGATAACAATCCTGGTCATTGTGCTTTCGGCCAACCTCTCCATAGCTATCTCCATGACATTGGCATCTAGAGAAGAAGATGGTTGTCTAAGTCTCTGTGGAGCCATACTTCCAGTTTTCTTTCTCTGTCAAATAAACCTGGTACAAAGAATTGCCTTAAAATCAAAGCATTCACTTGAAGGACCTTCTTGTGGTGGGTGCAATTAAAGATGCACCGAATATTCAAGAATTGTGCAATTCAAAAAGGAACTCAGTGCCTTTTTATTCTATTGTTAGTCTCCTATGAGGAAAATAATGAAGTGGTTTCCTCTGGTGAATCAGTCACCCGTTTGATACATGTGTGAACTGCGAATTGACTAATATTGCTAATACCCTTGTAATAGTTTGCAATGAGTCTGAGGCATGACAATTAAGGGCTACAGTGACATTCCCTGCCACTGGCAGTGCCAATCTTGGGTTGGGGGTTGTCTGCAGGTCAGTGTCTCCGTGGTGAAGTGATGGCTTTCCTCAGACATTCGCAGGTAGGGGTACCTGGGCTTGTAGACACATTGATGTGGCTAAGGATAAATGTGGGCTGTCTGATTCTGGAATAGCCTGCTTCGCATTCCCTCTTGCAACCTCTTCCTCATCCTCCACATAACACAAAGGCAAGGGAATAACCTTTTGAATGTTCATATTCAGGACTGTAGTAAGGAAAAATCTTGCTGCCAAAATGTTTGGACAGAAAAAAAGCCAAAAGAAACACTGAAAAAAAAATTAGCTCTCACAAACCCAAAAATAAAGTTTGCTTGCACACCTGCTGGAACCCAAATAGTGGACAGTTCCCCTTTAAGTTCTGACTTCCTGTCAGCCCAGAATATGCCTCGCTTTCATCATCAGTTTTATAAAAGAACGAGAGACTTGCATTTATATAGCGCCTTTCACAACCTCAGGACGTCCCAAAGCCCTTTACAGCCAATGATGTACTTTTAAAGTATACTCACTGTTGTAAAATAGGAAACACGACAACCAATTGCGCACAGCAAGGTCCCACAAACAGCAATGAAGTAATGACCAGATCCTCTGTTTTTTTGATATGGGTGAAATGAGTGCAGAACATATTCTTGACAAGCAAGCCCAAGAAATAACCTGCATGTTGTGTCAATCAATCATATTAAATTACGGATCTCGCCCATTTTGGGAAACGCAAAGGTTAGCCCCTTAAAGGCCAACCAGAAGATTACATGTGACGCAAAATGGGTGGAGAGCTAATGAATGGTCCTTTCCCTGCCATACCTGTTCCAATTCAGTGCCATTGGTCATGATGGAAGGGAGCTTCACGTTCTACATACTTAATACTCATGAGAATGTGATATTTTTCAGCAATATCTACGCTTGTTTGTTTCCTGTTTACTTGGCTCCGTTATGCAGAACCATCTATGAATAATTAAACCAACTCAATGCATTTGCGATGCATAATGCAAAGGGTCAGGGTTGGATTGGGATAGATCTTTGCCCCTCAATCAATTATTTTAAATGACCCAAAGCAGGACTTTCTCAACATTTTTGCACATGCAAAAATGGTAATTCTGGCGAAGTTGATGTCCCTAGCCTCTGGGCTGTGTGTTGTGTGTGTAAATAGTCATCTTAAACTTAATTCGGCTGTTACCTGAAGCAAATACAAGTGGCAGTATGAAATTAGTCTGTTGATACTGCGTGAATTCCACTTCAGTGGAGATTCTGATAAAATAACATTTTGCATCAAGGAGCCCTAATAAAATTTAAGTCAATGGGAATCAGGGGTAAAACTCTCCAGTGGCAGGAGTCATACCGAGCACAAAGGAAGATGGTAATGGCTGTTGGAGGCCAATCATCTCAGCCCCAGAACATCGCTGCAGGAGTTCCCAACCATCTTCAGCTACTTCATCAATGACCTTCCCTCCATCATAAGGTCAGAAGTGGGGATGTTTGCTGATGATTGCACAGTGTGCAGTTCCACGCAAAACCCCTCAGATAATGAAGCAGTCCGCGCCCGCATGCAGCAAGACCTGGACAACATCCAGGCTTGGGCTGATAAGTGGCAAGTAACATTCGCGCCAGACAAGTGCCAGGCAATGACCATCTCCAACAAGAGAGAGTCTAACCACCTCCCCTTGACATTCAACGGCATTACCATCGCCAAATCCCCCGCCATCAACATCCTGGAGGTCACCATTGTCCAGAAACTTAACTGGACCAGCCACATAAATGCTGTGGCTACAAGAACAGGTCAGAGGCTGGATATTCTGTGGCGAGTGACTCACTTCCTGACTCCCCAAAGCCTTTCCACCATCTACAAGGCATAAGTCAGAAGTGTGATGGAATACTCTCCACTTGCCTGGATGAGTGCAGCTCCAACAACACTAAAGAAGCTCGACACCATCTAGGAAAAAGCAGCCCGCTTGATTGGCACTCCATCCACCACCTTAAACATTCATTCCCTCCACCACCGACGCACCATGGCTGCAGTGTGTACCATCTACAAGATACACTGCAGCAACTCGCCAAGGCTTCTTCGACAGCACCTCCCAAACCCGTGACCTCTACCACCTAGAAGGGCAAGGGCAGCAGGCACATGGGAACACTACCGTCTGCCCGTTCCCCTCCAAGTCACACACCATCCCAACTTGGAAATATATCGCCGTTCCTTCATCATCGCTGGGTCAAAATCCTGGAACTCCCTACCTAACAGCACTGAGGACTGCAGCTACAGATCAAGAAGGTGGCTCACCACCACCTTCTCAAGAGCAATTAGGGATGGGCAATAAAGGCTGGCCTTGCCAGCGATGCCCACATCCCATGAATGAATACAAAAAGAAATGGCACTATTTTGAAGAAGAGCAGGAGAGTTCTCCCTGGTGTCCTGGCCAATATTTATACCTCAACCAACACCACTAAAAAACAGATTATCTGGTCATTATCACACTGCTGCTTGTGGGGGCTTGCTGTGCACAAATCGGCTGCTGCGTTTTCTACATTGCAACAGTATACTTCAAAAGTACTTAATTGACTGTAAAGCGCTTTGGGACATCCTGAGGTCATGAAAGGCGCTAAATAAATACAAGTCTTTCTTATCTTTCATTTTTTTCTTTTGTAAACAATTTTACAACACCAAGTTATAGTCCAGCAATTTTATTTTAAATTCACAAGCTTTCGGAGATTTCCTCCTTCCTCAGGCAAATGTTTCAAGAGCTCCTTGAAGCCTACGCATTTATACATATAGAACAATACATGGTGTTTACAGACTGCCCCTGCAACTGCCCGTTGCCAAGGCAATCACCGTGTTCAGACAGAGAGGTGTCACCTGCAGAACCCCCGAATACACATTCAACAAAAAAACAAACAGGGAAAAAAAACAGAGAAAAAAAACAGAGAGAGGCAGAAACATCCGGAAGGCAGAGAGAGCCAGCAAATGACCCATTATATTAAAAACAGATAACATTTGTTCGCTGGTGGGGTAACGTGTAGCGTGACATGAACCCAAGATCCCGGTTGAGGCCGTCCTCATGGGTGCGGAACTTGGCTATCAATTTCTGCTCGACGATTTTGCGTTGTCGTGTGTCTCGAAGGCCGCCTTGGAGTACGCTTACCCGAAGGTCGGTGGATGAATGTCCATGACTGCTGAAGTGTTCCCCGACTGGGAGGGAACCCTCCTGTTTGGCGATTGTTGCGCGGTGTCCGTTCATCCGTTGTCGCAGCGTCTGCATGGTCTCGCCAATGTACCATGCTCTGGGGCATCCTTTCCTGCAACGTATGAGGTAGACAACGTTGGCCGAGTCACAGGAGTATGAACCATGCACCTGGTGGGTGGTGTCCTCTCGTGTGATGGTGGTATCTGTGTCGATGATCTGGCATGTCTTGCAGAGGTTACCGTGGCAGGGTTGTGTGGCGTCGTGGACGCTGTTCTCTTGAAAGCTAGGTAGTTTGCTGCGAACGATGGTCTGTTTGAGGTTGGGTGGCTGTTTAAAGGCGAGTAGTGGAGGTGTGGGGATGGCCATAGCGAGGTGTTTGTCCTCATTGATGACATGTTGAAGGCTGCGGAGAACATGGCGTAGTTTCTCCGCTCCGGGGAAGTACTGGACGACAAAGGGTACTCTGTTGGTTGCGTCCCGTGTTAGTCTCCTGAGGAGGTCTATGCGATTTTTTGCTGTGGCCCGTCGGAACTGTCGATCGATGAGTCGAGCGTCATATCCCGTTCTTACTAGGGCGTCTTTCAGCGTCTGTAGGTGTCCATCGCGTTCCTCCTCGTCTGAGCAGACCCTGTGTATTCGCAGGGCCTGTCCATAGGGGATGGCCTCTTTGACGTGGTTAGGGTGGAAGCTGGAAAAGTGGAGCATCGTGAGGTTGTCCGTGGGCTTGCGGTAGAGTGAGGTGCTGAGGTGCCCGTCTTTGATGGAGATTCGTGTGTCCAAGAAAGAAACTGATTCTGAGGAGTAGTCCATGGTGAGCTTGATGGTGGGATGGAACTTGTTGATGTTATCGTGTAGTCTCTTTAGTGATTCCTTGCCGTGGGTCCATAGAAAGAAAATGTCGTCGATGTATCTGGTGTATAGTGTTGGTTGGAGGTCTTGTGCAGTGAAGAAGTCCTGCTTGAACTTGTGCATGAAAATGTTGGCGTATTGGGGTGCGAATTTGGTCCCCATGGCTGTTCCGTGTGTTTGGGTAAAGAACTGGTTATCGAAGGTGAAGACATTGTGATCCAGGATGAAGCGGATGAGTTGTAGGATGGCTTCCGGAGATTGGCTGTTGTTGGTGTTGAGTATTGATGCTGTCGCAGCGATGCCGTCATCGTGGGGGATACTGGTGTATAGTGCCGAGACGTCCATCGTGGTGAGAAGTGTTCCTGGTTCAACTGGTCCGTGGGTACTGAGTTTTTGTAGGAAGTCTGTAGTGTCGCAACAGAAGCTGGGGGTTCCCTGTACGATGGGTTTCAGGATGCCCTCGATGTATCCAGAGAGGTTCTCACACAGGGTTCCGTTGCCTGATACGATGGGACGTCCGGGTGTGTTGGCTTTGTGTATCTTTGGGAGGCAGTAGAAGTCTCCCACGCGGGGATTACGTGGGATGAGAATGCGTAGGATGCTTTGAAGGTCTGGATCGAAGGTCTTGATCAGTTTGTTGAGCTGGTGGGTGTGTTCTTTGGTCGGATCTGCGGGTAACCGTCTGTAGTGTTCCTGGTTGTCCAGTTGTCGGTATGCTTCTTTGCAATAGTCTGTTCTGTTCTGTATGACTATGGCTCCTCCTTTGTCCGCTGGTTTGATGACGATGTTGCGGTTGGTCTTGAGAGCGTTGATGGCGTTGCGTTGTGCTCGGGTGACATTCTGGACTGTCTTCTGAGTGCGGCTGATGAATCTGGCATTGACGCATTTCCTGACAGCTTGAGCATACATGTCCAGCTGAGGGCAGCGACCCTCCGGAGGAGTCCAGTTTGACTCTTTCCTCTTCGGTTGCTGTACCGCGGATCCCTCTGTCTGCTGTTCCGGATCGTCGATTGTCTCATTGGGTTCGCTGCTGAAATCTTGGGGTTTGTGGTAGAATTCCCGGAGCCTCATTCTCCTGATGAATTCCTCAAGTCCACATGCAACTCGGATTACGCTGAGAGACTCTGCCGCCGTACCTCTCGCACACTCCGCAACCATCTCATACACCAACTCTACAGCAGACGCCACAACCTCGAAACCAAGATAGAGTCCATACTCTCAACCTGTACTCAGGACACAGCAGACCAGCTACGTTATACCGCCAAACAGACGAGGCAACGGAACTACGCTGCCTACATGAAAACCAAGAGCAGGAAGCTTGAGAAACTCGGCATCACCACCAGCAACGACCAAGCTTCCCCTGGTACCACGGTTGCAACCACAGGGAAGTCTATTGTCAATTTATCCGACCACACCCTTCAACCAGACGAAATCGAAGTTCTCAGCCGAGGGCTCAATTTCTGCCCCACTACCAAAATGGACCCCACTAGTCTCGCGGCGGACACAGAGGAATTCATCAGGAGAATGAGGCTCCGGGAATTCTACCACAAACCCCAAGATTTCAGCAGCGAACCCAATGAGACAATCGACGATCCGGAACAGCAGACAGAGGGATCCGCGGTACAGCAACCGAAGAGGAAAGAGTCAAACTGGACTCCTCCGGAGGGTCGCTGCCCTCAGCTGGACATGTATGCTCAAGCTGTCAGGAAATGCGTCAATGCCAGATTCATCAGCCGCACTCAGAAGACAGTCCAGAATGTCACCCGAGCACAACGCAACGCCATCAACGCTCTCAAGACCAACCGCAACATCGTCATCAAACCAGCGGACAAAGGAGGAGCCATAGTCATACAGAACAGAACAGACTATTGCAAAGAAGCATACCGACAACTGGACAACCAGGAACACTACAGACGGTTACCCGCAGATCCGACCAAAGAACACACCCACCAGCTCAACAAACTGATCAAGACCTTCGATCCAGACCTTCAAAGCATCCTACGCATTCTCATCCCACGTAATCCCCGCGTGGGAGACTTCTACTGCCTCCCAAAGATACACAAAGCCAACACACCCGGACGTCCCATCGTATCAGGCAACGGAACCCTGTGTGAGAACCTCTCTGGATACATCGAGGGCATCCTGAAACCCATCGTACAGGGAACCCCCAGCTTCTGTTGCGACACTACAGACTTCCTACAAAAACTCAGTACCCACGGACCAGTTGAACCAGGAACACTTCTCACCACGATGGACGTCTCGGCACTATACACCAGTATCCCCCACGATGACGGCATCGCTGCGACAGCATCAATACTCAACACCAACAACAGCCAATCTCCGGAAGCCATCCTACAACTCATCCGCTTCATCCTGGATCACAATGTCTTCACCTTCGATAACCAGTTCTTTACCCAAACACACGGAACAGCCATGGGGACCAAATTCGCACCCCAATACGCCAACATTTTCATGCACAAGTTCAAGCAGGACTTCTTCACTGCACAAGACCTCCAACCAACACTATACACCAGATACATCGACGACATTTTCTTTCTATGGACCCACGGCAAGGAATCACTAAAGAGACTACACGATAACATCAACAAGTTCCATCCCACCATCAAGCTCACCATGGACTACTCCTCAGAATCAGTTTCTTTCTTGGACACACGAATCTCCATCAAAGACGGGCACCTCAGCACCTCACTCTACCGCAAGCCCACGGACAACCTCACGATGCTCCACTTTTCCAGCTTCCACCCTAACCACGTCAAAGAGGCCATCCCCTATGGACAGGCCCTGCGAATACACAGGGTCTGCTCAGACGAGGAGGAACGCGATGGACACCTACAGACGCTGAAAGACGCCCTAGTAAGAACGGGATATGACGCTCGACTCATCGATCGACAGTTCCGACGGGCCACAGCAAAAAATCGCATAGACCTCCTCAGGAGACTAACACGGGACGCAACCAACAGAGTACCCTTTGTCGTCCAGTACTTCCCCGGAGCGGAGAAACTACGCCATGTTCTCCGCAGCCTTCAACATGTCATCAATGAGGACAAACACCTCGCTATGGCCATCCCCACACCTCCACTACTCGCCTTTAAACAGCCACCCAACCTCAAACAGACCATCGTTCGCAGCAAACTACCTAGCTTTCAAGAGAACAGCGTCCACGACGCCACACAACCCTGCCACGGTAACCTCTGCAAGACATGCCAGATCATCGACACAGATACCACCATCACACGAGAGGACACCACCCACCAGGTGCATGGTTCATACTCCTGTGACTCGGCCAACGTTGTCTACCTCATACGTTGCAGGAAAGGATGCCCCAGAGCATGGTACATTGGCGAGACCATGCAGACGCTGCGACAACGGATGAACGGACACCGCGCAACAATCGCCAAACAGGAGGGTTCCCTCCCAGTCGGGGAACACTTCAGCAGTCATGGACATTCATCCACCGACCTTCGGGTAAGCGTACTCCAAGGCGGCCTTCGAGACACACGACAACGCAAAATCGTCGAGCAGAAATTGATAGCCAAGTTCCGCACCCATGAGGACGGCCTCAACCGGGATCTTGGGTTCATGTCACGCTACACGTTACCCCACCAGCGAACAAATGTTATCTGTTTTTAATATAATGGGTCATTTGCTGGCTCTCTCTGCCTTCCGGATGTTTCTGCCTCTCTCTGTTTTTTTTCTCTGTTTTTTTTCCCTGTTTGTTTTTTTGTTGAATGTGTATTCGGGGGTTCTGCAGGTGACACCTCTCTGTCTGAACACGGTGATTGCCTTGGCAACGGGCAGTTGCAGGGGCAGTCTGTAAACACCATGTATTGTTCTATATGTATAAATGCGTAGGCTTCAAGGAGCTCTTGAAACATTTGCCTGAGGAAGGAGGAAATCTCCGAAAGCTTGTGAATTTAAAATAAAATTGCTGGATTATAACTTGGTGTTGTAAAATTGTTTACAATTGTCAACCCCAGTCCATCACCGGCATCTCCACTTCATTTTTTTCAATTAGTCTATTCACTTAGCAGGAACTATCTTTGTTCACATGTTTACTTTTCGCAGCTAGCTTTTCTCACTTGTGTCTGAATGCTGATTAAATTTTAACATTAAAAGTGAAGATTTACAAGTTGTAAACTTCACTTTGCACTAACTAGTTATATGGAGATGTGACGTTGCACGTTTTCATCCTTAATTTTTTAATTAAAAGTCTGTGGTTTTGATTCGAGTTCTAGACTGCGGTCTGATCACAGATTGAACTGTATCATTAGTAGATATGGTATCATCAGCCGGGAAGTTAACACACTGCATAATATTGCAACCTACCTTTATCTGTTCATTTTACATTCCATATTTGCAAAACATCAACACTGCTCATTCGCTGTCTTTGATCGTCTAAACAAAAAACTTTGCATTCGCTCTCCTCCTCCCTCAGCTCAAGTCTAAAGTTCAAGGTTATATACACAGACTTTATGCAAGCAAGGTGACAATCATACAGTAGAAGTTATCGAGGATCGTTTCTCAAATACATCAGTCGCAAAATCACTTTGTTGCATTTTAGATGGATTTCAGTGGTCGAACAGTTTTGAGGGGACAAATGTTTTAAGGAGAATAATAATCGTGGAGACAGAACTGCTCAGCAAGAGCTGCAAACTAAATCATAATGTGGAGATGCCGGTGATGGACTGGGGTTGACAATTGTAAACAATTTTACAACACCAAGTTATAGTCCAGCAATTTTATTTTAAATTTATTTTAGTCCAGCAATTTTATTTTAGTCCAGCAATTTTATCATAGTCTGTGTTCCAAATACACGTTAAAAACAAAATGGCTGTTCCTTCCAAAACTATTCAAACAATGCTTCTTTTTAATAAAACTGCTTGTGCCGAATGCAATCCCTTCAGTTGTGCGAGTACATTTTGTTCTCTCCCTTATATACCCTGTATGGTCCTGCCCTCCCTGCACCTGTTTCTTTATCTCCCCGGTCTGCATTACCACTCACTGCTATCGGCTGCACCTGTGCTCTGACTTGCACCATCACCCACGTAAACACAATAAAAGTCCTTGACCCGAGGAGGTTGGAGTAAACAACATTAACCCTTCACTCTCTGAGCTATCAAAAACATTTATCTGCTTGATTTCACTCCCTTAGTAAACCATTCTTCGGGATATTGTATTTAAGGACATTTCCGATTCCTCTGTAATATGTAAAATGTCAGTTTAAGGCCAGTCTCCACCTCTGATGCTCAGAGTCACTTTGACCAGCTGTTGAAGTATTCTACATTAATCAGAATTGCTCTGCATCCATGTACATATAGACACTAGCCAAACAATTTTATTAATGATTAATGCATTTATCAGTGATTAATTTTCCAATGCAGAATGTACACTACAAATGGAAGAGGCAAAGAATAGTACCCACAAAGAACTAATACAGATCAAACTAGAATTATAACCAGCTTGAAACAATTTCAAATGGCTGTAACCTGTTTTGAGCTGTCCTACAGTTTCCTAATGCATTTTTAAAAAAAGTTCGTAAAGGTGCGTTTTACATGCTGCAAGTTAGAATGAAGTATTAAAAGTAGTCATCGTGGATGTCCACCATGTTGGAGCCCCATTGTGCAGTGGCATAAAATGGTAGCGTGCAGATTTATATCTGTATTGTCCAATGCCACAGTCCTGGTCTCAACCACACCATGAATGGGTGACAAGCAAAGACCATCTACTTCAGGGAAGAAGAGTGACTCTCAAGACCGTCACTCCAGGCCACTTTTGCACACTTTCTAATATATAGTGACACTGGCAGAGGCCCAGTAACAGGACTTTCACCGCTACAAAAGCCATATGGAGCGCCTAGTTAGGACAAAATTTGGGAGAAGATAACGGCCTGCAGTTTCACATGATTTCCGTCCAGATATCAACGGAATGTGGGCAGAATTGAATGAAATAGCATTAAGAGCTCGTGGAATTTTAAACCAAAGTGAGTTGCGCCCATAACTACTTTACACCCAAGTAACCACAATCTTTTACACTGCTTCTAAAGTCCATTCCCCCAAAGTAGTCCCTGCCCACAAAACTGGCCGTGCCTCAGGTTGGCATGGTGAGTTTCTGCCGATTGCGCCTGTTCAGAGGGCGTTCACCATATTGCGCCCAGAAACTCAAGCGCACAGGCACTGGTGGTCACATGAATGCAGCGTTAATTACTTGTACCTGCAGTGACCAGCAGTCAATTGGAGCCTGAACCAGGTCGGTTTCTCCTGCTGCGGCTGTAATTACATTAAATTACTTTAAATTCAGTTTAAATTAGTCTAAATTCAGTCAATTGCAGCAGAGCAGGACACACCTGCTGGTCATAGGTCTTATGTACCGAGGGCAGATCAAAGCAGTCAATTGATCCAATTAAAAAGCAAGACCAAGAGCACTAAATTAGTCAGTTGAAGAATGGCTCATTTCCTGACAATCCCACTCGTCTTTGCGATGCTGGAGAATGCTCCTGTTCCAGTCATGAATCGATTACGACCGATTATGTTGCTTGATTGCACTGATTCAAGCGAGATTTTAAGTTCGGGCTTATGCTAATGAGTTTGCGCGTAAACCTGAGTGTAACTTCACCTCGGCAAAACCGGCACATTCTCGGTGCATTTTGCCCATTTACTTGGTGACCTAAAATCGTTCATTTTGGTTGTATTCAGAAGACCTGAACTTGAGCCAGGTCGGGGCTATTCAAATTCAGATGGCCTCTCCTTTTAAAATTCTCATACAGCGTAGGAGGCCAGAGTTGGACGATGCAGAGTTGGAGGTGGTTTGTAGGGCTGGAGCAGGGTACAGAGAAAGGGAGGGTGGAGGCCATGATAGGGATTTGAACATTTAAAACCAAAATGTTAGTGGACCGGGAGCCAATGTGGGTCAGCTAGGTAAGATAGGCCGGAAAATTCAACACAAAGTCTGTGATAGTTTGAAATTGACTTGTGAGGTTTTATTAAATCCCTCTTTACCACATCTTTCTGGACTTAATAGGATTTTACAGGACAATTTAAAAATCCCAGAGGATTTTTGGTTACCTCTCAAGTCCTATTTCAAAGCTGTTAAAAGCTACAGATAAACAGCATTCCCTCAGATCTATGGAATGGTGAAGCAAACCAACTCTCTGGCTCAAATAGTAAATACTTTAACTCACACAGAAGCATTACTCCTGACAAGAATGCAACATTTTAGAGAGTGAAAAATATATTATTGTATAAAATACATTTGGACGGGTGGCTTTCCTTCATTTTATGCACCAAGGATCATGTGTTTGTGAATATCACATGAGAAAAATTCAGAATGTTCCTTAAGATGTGCCCTGAAAGAAGAGTATGAACTCCAGACCTACTCTCACTGAAGGAACATTTACTTCATTAAAGTCTGTAGCAGAGAAGGACATGTCTGCTAATTCTCTGCAAGTCATAAGATTTCAAAATGATGGTAAAACATTTTTGCAAAGAAAGACCATGTTAATATTGCTCATCACAAAACAAAGACTTGTATTCATATAGCGCCTTTCACGACCTCAGGACATCCCAAAGTGCTTTACAGACAATGAAGTATTTTTGAAATGTAGTCACTGTCGTAATGTAGCAGCCAATTTGTGCACAATCATGTCCCAACAATAGCAATGTGATAATGACCAGATAATTTGTTTTTTTTTAGTGATGTTGGTTGAGGGATAAATATTGGCTGGGACACTGGGAGAACTCTGCTGCCCTTCTTCAGAATTGTGCCATGGAATCTTTTATATCCAACTGAGAGGGCACACAGGGCCTCAGTTTAATATCTCATCTGAAAGACAATGCAGCACTCCCTCAGTACTGCACTGGGGTGCCAGTCTAGATTATGTGTGCAAGTCTCTCGAGTGGGATATGAACCCACAACCTTCATAACTCTGGGGCAAGGGTGCTACCACTGGGCCACACACAAATCCATGCCGTTTTAACCATCCTGTTAGTTGTGTCACATTGCTCTGCCCTACTTTTAATGAAAAGATTTGGAAAACAGTCTTCTGCACCATTGCTTATTGGAGTAATGAACTAATGCTACTTCCTCTATAGTAGCTGTAATATTAACTTTGGGAGGCGGGGGGAGTGGTGGAAGCAAGTGTTGTATTATTTTGTATGTTATGCCCCCCACCCAAAGCTACCTGCCCGCCCTTATGTTGTGCTGACAGCTAACACTTGAATGGTTGATTGTACCAGTCCATGTGAGAGAGTACAGCTGTCAACCTGTACAAGTCCACTCCGAAAGACAGTCATGTACCATCATCCTACTGTCACCACAGTGTCAAGCTTCTATCAGCTATTTGTTGAGCTGCAGACAACACTGGAGGGATAGCAGCCACTTCTTAGCTCACAGCCTCTGTCTTATTTTTAACATGAAAGGGACATCTCAGACCCACTGGAGAGAACATAAGAAGAACACAGCTCCAACAAAGTGCCTTACTTGCTCTTTACCATTTTCTGGTTTGGTTACTAAGTAGTTCCCCCCCCAACCCCCGCCCCCCTCCGTGCCCCCCCCACCGCCCCCCCAACCCCCTGCACCTCAAGTCTCAAGATAGAAATCCTTGTTGAACTCAAGGTACCCAGAAAAATCTTTATCCATGAAATAATGACAATAAAGTTGGGCAACTGTTAAAAACAAGGCACTGGTAAGTTTGCTATTTACCTCATCACGGATTGTTTTGACAGAGATTGAAGTCAAATGGTGAAACAATTGCTGGTCTGGTAAAAGTCTCAATATACATTGTAAAGTTAATTTTTATCACCAGATAACCTTTCTTTAAACTGAGTGACACCAATAAAGTGATACTCAATTTATTTCCTTTAACTATGATGGCAGCTCTTGAATATTACTGAATCAGTATTAAATTATGAACACAAGAGTTGAAATTATAATATCTTTTTCCTCTGATTTTCTTCCAATTCCTCTTGAGTCTTGATGGTGACGATCATGCTGGGGCACCGACAGTCCTCTAAGTGGTCATTCATGAACCTGAATAGTGTCAGGTCTACTTGATTACAAGAAATCATTACCACCAAACACAGTTATGTCTTCACTCGACATCCACACACATTCGCTTTTCATGAGGGGTGACTGGAACCAGAGCTGATTTTGTTCCCCCTCTTCTTAGCTTGAGGATGCTGGAGCCAAGTGTAGCATGCCTTCCGCTACAATGGCTACGATATGCTCAGAGCAGAGAATGGGTCGGAGACCTCCCTGTAGGATTTTCAGATTCACACCTTGTGGTGCATATTTGGCTGCATTTAAACTATAGGCCCCAATTTTGAGTGCCAGCCTGAATGCAGCGAGCGGGGGCAAAGTGAGCAGTGAGGCCAGGGCCATTTCAAATCCTGGGCCTCATTTAAATTTGTCAACACTGACTCCTGTCCAACCCGATCGGCAATGATGTGGAGGCCAGTGGGCATGAGCGAGGTTTTAGGCGGCTGGAGGCCAGAAGGAACGGTCCCTGGCATTAAGATAAGCCGTAGGAGTAGGGGAAGGGGGAGCAAAACCCTAGGCCCAAGCTTTTCTTGTGGGGTCTGTAGGGGTACTCCTGCTCCTCCTAGCCCACAAGAAAACCAATATTGTTTTTTAAAACTGACCTTGATGGGCCAGTATCCATTCGTCGGATACGCTGGACACGCAATGAGAGTTGCAGAGCCTGGGATTAAATTTGCATCGGGGTACAAATAATGTCATCAGACCGTAACTTGTGAACATTTATGAGGCCCCTGTCTGCCTGGAACGAGGGTCTTCAATGCTGCCCAAAGAGCCCCTGTTAAAATGGCGCAGAATGCGAGTGCAGCACGAACAAGACGAATACCACACTGCCCTGGCTTTAACCCCCACATGTCCCGTCCTCATCGAGCGTGAGTATTAAAATTGGGCCTTATGCGTTTAGCGCCAGTGCAAAGTGGTTTCAGCTTCGCAAGGATGCTGAACTTGTTGGGGGTAATTTTGACTTTGGGCAATAGTGGAATGGAAAATTGGGAGAGATGTATAATGGGCAGCTGATGCAATATTGCCCGTTTTACACTATTGCCCAAAGTTAAAATGACCCCCCGTTGAGTGTAAATCAGGTGTAAAGGGCCAAACTGACTCCGAAGCGAAGTGAAAATAATGCCCTCCAGGGAATTCCACTTTGCTTTGCTCCATTGTCAGGTCAGGCCCTGACTCCAATTCAGGCTGCATTTACACCATAATCTCCAAGTGATACACCATCCCGACTTGGACATATCTCGACATTCCATCATCGTCTCTGGATCGAAATCCTGAAACTCCCTACCTAACACCACTGTGGGAGCACCTCCACCAGACTACCACCACCTTCTCAAGGCCAACTGGGGACTGGGAATAAATTCCGGCCTTGCCATTTGACGGCCACATCCCAAAAATGAATTTAAAAAACACTATGAGAGTAGTATTGATGCAAAGTGAAACTGCTTTGTTCTGATGCTATAAATGCAACCTAGGGGAGACCAGGAGTGTAAAACTGCACAGACAGTGAAGCTCGACAGCTGCAGAAAATAGTATTGACATGGAGAGGATGATAAGTGATTTTGTTGGAGTATTAAGAAGTGAGGAGACTGCTGCTTTCAACATTATTTTCACCAATTATAGATGAAGTTATTAGAAGCTGCTTGTTCTTGCAGGTCTTCAGGATTAGATAAATTCAGACACATGAAGATTATTTTGTAAGATCTTAAATTGTCCACTGAAGACGCCAAAACAGACATTAAACAGCATAAAATATAAAGGGTGGAAATCATAGACTGGATGTTCATGCCCTCCAGAGATTCGCTCACTGCATGCACTAATACTGGATGGGAGTGTTGGATTGCAGAATCACCCTGCAGTGATAGACCAATAACAGAAAAATGGGATTAGAATCTTTCCATTCACTATGTGTAGTAACACTACAAATGTGTCAGCTGTGGCTCAGTGGTAGCACTCCTGCCTCTGAGTTAGATGGCTGTGGGTTCAAGCTGCAGTCCAGAGACTTGAGCAGATAATCTAGGCTGATACTTCAGTGCAATACTGAGGGGGTGCTGTCTTTTGGATCAGATGTTAAACCAAGGCCTCGCCTCCCTTTTCAGGTGGATGTAAAAGATCCCACAGCACTTTTTCGAAGAAGAGCATGGGAATTCTCCCGGTGTCTCGGTCAACATTTATCTGTCAACCAACATCTAAAACAGATTATCCAGTCGTTATCATATCTCTGTTTATGGGACCTTGCTGTGCACAAATTGGCTGCCACGTTTCCTACGTTACAACAGTGACTACACTTCAGAAGTATTTAATTGGTTGTAAAGCGTTTGGGACGTCCTGAGGTCGTGAAAGATGCTATATAAATGCAAGATCTTTATTTTGTTTGTGAAAATTTCTGCTGTTCAGTACTTTGGGCAAAATCACAACAGTGTCTAGAATGTATTTATAATTTTGTTAAATGTAATCACGAGGGAATTACTTCACAAATATATTTACAATGTTACTACACATAGTGACCAAGGAATGTTTCCCCCATATGTTCAATTAATAAATTATAAGAATACACATGTTGTGGGCTGAATTTCCAGATATATATGAATATTCTTTAGTAAATAGATGTACTCCAAATCTGTAGTGTTGAAATGTTTTATTGTTTTTGAAAAGCAAAATCAAAAGAGAAAGACATAGCATACAAATTAAAACTGGACATTCACGCAGTGTGATAGTCCTCATAGTCGCTCAGCCCAGCAGTACAGACTATTGCGGCTTGCACATTAAGAACGGTCACTATGGTAAGATATCAGAGTCTCATCATGGGTTGTTGTTGCACTCAAGAAAACGTGAAGAGAAAAAGTTTAGAAAACAAATTGGACAATCATCATTAATGTGCTCAATCGGTCAGATTAATCCACATATAAAATGTTTGCACAATATTAAGAAGGCACATCAGTGCATTTTTCCTGACGGAATTCAGAAAGATGATGAGTGTTGGAAGCAGTGTTTATAGATTAGGGAAGCCTAGCAGTGGCCAGTGCACAATGTGAATAGAACATTCCTGACAAATGTTAGAATGGAAAATGTTTTGGCAACGAGAGCACAATTCACATCACAATTAAGTCATAATTTACCAGTATTTCCAGGAGCATCAATAAAGCAACACTCTGAAGATTATATGGTCTGTAAAAAGCTACCAGCATCTCTGTAATACTCAATAAAACTGACCACTGTAAAGATCTAACTGTCTCAGAAGCTGACATTTTTTTTCTCTCAGCGGCTATTTTGTAGTGTGAATGTAGTGATAGTGGAACAATTTCTCTGAGTTATTACAATGATTAAGAAAACTCTGTTGACTATACACCAGAAAATTAAAGACTTACTGTCACTCTCAGTACCCCCTTTTAAAAATCAACGTCATAAAGAACTCTCCTTTGTTTTCACAGCCTTTTGTTTCTTTCTATCTCTCTGTTAAAATTTTTGAGAATAATTTTGTTTAAGTGGGCAACTGATGACACAGCCTGATGAGCAAAGGAACTGATCTAAAATTGGTTTCCTACATTACAACAGTGACTAAACTTCAAAAGTACTTTGTTGGCTGTAAAAGGCTTTAGGACGTCCTGAGATTGTGAAAGGTGCAAGTTCTTTTTATCGTAAAATTAGACAAAAGACAATCCTTAACCATGAGCACTTCAACTTCCTCTCTGCAGATTAATTCAGCTCCTTAAAGCCATCAGATTCCCTAATTCCTCCAAGATGGATCCCTAAGGTTATCACCGGTCCTCACATTTAAATAAAAAGATTTTTTAAAAATCAACGTGGAAAAACAGAAATAAACAGAAGATTGTTAAGGTTGATGATAATTCTTTGTAACTAATTGTTTTAAAGGAGGGTATGAATTAAAAATTTGGAAATTCATCACAAGCACAAGAAAGCTTGGCTGGTTGGAATTCTAGAAGGTGTAGGGCAAAGCCTGCCATCCAACTATGTAAAGAAAGTTTCTCTCGAATTGCTTGACCAACGTCCAAGCTGAGAAGGGTACATTGGCCTTCGTGCCTAAACCCCTCAAGAATCATAGAATCATAGAAAGGTTACAGCACAGAAGGAAGCCATTTGGCCCATCGAGTCTGTGTCGGCTCTATGCAAGAGCAATCCAGCTATTCCCACTCCCCCGCCCTTTCCCCGTAACCCTGCAAATCTTTTCTTTTCAAGTACTTATCCAGTTCCCTTTTGAAGGCCGCCTCCACCACCCGTTCGGGCACTGCATTCCAGATCCTAACCACTCGCTGTGTAAAAAAGTTCTTCCTCATGTCACCTTTGGTCTTTTGTCAATCACCTTAAATCTATGTCCTCTGGTTCTTGACCCTTCCACCAATGGGAACAGTTTCTCTCTATCTACTCTGTCTAGACCCTTCATGATTTTGAGTATCTCTATCAAATCTCCTCATAACCGTCTCTGTTCCAAGGAGAACAACCCCAGCTTCTCCAGTCTATCCATGTAAATAAAGTCCCTCATCCCTGGAATCATTCTAGTAAATCTCTTCTGCACCCTCTCTAAGGCCTTCACATCTTTCCTAAAGTGCAGTGCCCAGAACTGGACACAATACTCCAGTTATGGCTGACCCAGTGTTTTATAAAGGTTCATCATGACTTCCATACTTTTGTACTCTATGCCTCTATTTATAAAGCCCAGGATCCCATATGCTTTTTTAGCTGCTTTCTCAACCTGCCCTGCCACCTTCAACAATTTGTGAACATATACCCCCAGATCGCTCTGTTCCTGTAACCCTTTTAGAGTTGTGCCCTTTGGTTTATATTGCCTCTCCTCATTCTTCCTACCGAAATGTATCACTTCGCATTTTTCTGCATTAAATTTCATCTGCCACGTGTCCTCCAGTGCCACCAGCCTGTCTATATCCTCTTGAAGTCTATCACTATCCTCCTCACTGTTCACTACCCTTCCAAGTTTTGTGTCATCTGTAAATTTGGAAATTGTGCCCTGTACACCCAAGTCCAAGTCATTAATGTATAACAAGTGGTCCCATCACTGACTCCTAGGGAATACCACTGTACACCTCCCTCCAGTCCGAAAAACAACCGTTCACCACTATTCTCTGTTTCCTGTCACTTAGCCAATTCTGTATCCATGTTGCTACTTCCCCCTTTATTCCATGGGCTGCAATCTTGATGATAAGCCTACCATGCAGCACTTTATCAAACATCTTTTGAAAGTCCATATACACCATATCAACTGTTTGGCCCTCATCTACCCTTTCTGTTACCTCATCAAAAAACTCAATCAGGTTAGTTAAACACGATTTGCCTTTAACAAATCTATGCTGGCTTTCCATAATCAATTCACACTCATCCAAGTGACTGTTAATTCTGTCCTGAATTATCATTTCTAAAAGTTTCCCCACCGCTGAGGTTCAACTGACTGGCCTATAGTTGCTAGGTTTATCCTTACACCCTTTTTTGAACAAGGGTGTAACAAATGCAATTGTCCAGTCCTCTGGCACCACCCATGTATCCATGGAGTACCCACACACCATCTTGTTTCGTCACTATAATTGATGAAGCTGGCAAGAAGGGCCCACTAAACCTGAATAGGAAGATTTCTCCAAGGCACAAAAAGATTTCACCACAATCAAAATCAACTCAGAGACTCAGAATTCGAGATATGCTTCTGTATACCTCACAAAATATACTTTTTAATGGGGTCTGAGCCTCACTCATGATGCCTTTGCTGAAATTGAAGAATTATTCCTTGTCAGGCAGCAGCTGCACCACCAGGATCCTTCTATCACCTTGTGAAAATAATAGCCTGGGGAGAAGAGGATCAGAGGGTCAATAATAAGCGAGCAGCTCTGGGCCTAGAGAGTCCTGGAGGAAGAGATTCACACTTTCAATCTGTATTGATACAAGAGTGTAAGTTAGTGTTGAAACTAGTTTTTCCTAGGAACAATGAATGCAAGGGACTTCTGCAGAGGACTGGATGAATCAGTCTGAGAAGACTAGATTCTGCCCTTTTAATTAAAGTTAGGATTGTATTTGGTGTGCCCAAAAAAGCTTCACCGACTGAGCTGTTGCTTTACTCGGTCCCTTTTCGCAGGTCAGACCATTAAGTTAAGTTTAAAGGAAGATTGCTTGAGATTTTGGTTAAGCTTCTGAGAAATTATGGATTTACTCTATTGAGATTTCAACGTTTGATTTATAACTAATAATATGGTAGTTCTAACTGTCAGCCGACACTAGTAGCACTCTTCCCTCTAAGTCAGAAAGTTTTGGGTTCAAGTCCCACTTCGGAGACAACAATTTGCATTTTTATAGCTTCTTTAATGTAGTAGAGACCTCAGCACTCAACCCAGTCTGACATTCCAGTGCAGCACTGAAGAAGTGTTGAGGTGTCGTCTTTTGGATGAGATGTTAAAGCAAGGCCAAATCTGCCCTCTCAGGCAGACATAAAAGAGTCATGGCACTATTAAAAGAAAGGCAGGGGAGTTTCCTAGTGTCTTGGCCAATACTTATCCCTCAACTGAAACTGTTTATCTGATTATATATATCTCATTCCTGTTTATGGGAACTTGCTGTGCACATATTGGCTACTGCGCTTCCCTACATTAAATCAGTGATTACATTTCAAAAAGTTCTTTTTTGGCTGTGAAGCACTTTGGGGTGCCATAAGGTCATGAAAGGCGCTATGTTAATGCAAGCAAGTTCTTTTTATCACCTTTTTCGTAAACTTAAAATCACACGAGCATAAGGGGAAATACGCTGAATGTAAGATAAACATTAGAACATAAGAAAAATGAAGGATGAGAAAAGGCATGTTGACCCCACTAATCTCATCCCTCTCCTCTCACTCTCCCATTATAACATCCAGCTGTACTTTGAAAGCCCATAATGTTTTGGCTCAACTACTCTGTCTGGCAGATTATTCAAATTATTTATCGTTATTTTGAGTCAGGGAGTTCTTTTTAATATGTGCTAAGTTGATTTTTCTCTCTTCTTTCCTTATAACTTATCTCATTCACACTTGGGGTCAGTTTTGTTGCTTTTCTTTGTAATCTTGTGGCATGTTGATTAGAATTGGAGATAGAATGGAGGAGGGGAATGGGAGGTCGGTATCGTTGGATTGTTGAACATGTGATCAGGCATTGTGCCACAAGGAAATGTTGCTGAAGGAGGTTAAGAACCACCAGGAAATGGTTTCCTTACCCTCTGTCTCATTCTTGCCCTTTAAACCCACGCCCTATCAGCTACAGGGTATGGATTCTTAGGATTAGATTCGCTCTCTTTGGCATGCTTGCGTTTGGAATATTTTAGTCAAATCAACAGACCAAAACCTATTTAAGATGATTGGTGCTACTCAAGCAGCTTTTACACTGGGGTTGGCCCCTTTCAGATGCTAACATTCCTACAATTTTCAAAGGGGCGGAGGGCGATTTACAAGACTTTGGGGTAGAAATTCGTTGTGGGTAGTAGCGCAAAATGGGCGGTGTTGAATTGACTGTCTGTTATGCTCCCCGCCGGATACTCAGTTGCACTGACTTCAGTAGAACTGAACATCGGCGGGGCGTATAATGGGCAGCCAAAACAATACTGCTCGTTTTGCACTACTGCCCGAATCGAACTTCTACTCTTTGTTTTCCTGTTTTTTGTTTGGATTTTGACTAACATGATATTGTGTGAGATCCAGGCATTTCAATGTATTGGATCTCCAAGGTGAATCATGAGTATTGAATTATAAGCTATGTGTAGAAACAGCGTACTTCGCATTTTGTTGGTCCATCTTGGTGGCTCGTTTTGCAGATATTATGTTGGCAGAACGCAGGGTGTAGCTGGAAACAAATGGACAGACATCTCAACAAATGTACATTGGTTGTCGTGGGAACAAATAAACACTTGAGAAGTTGAACAGAGATATCAACAATCAAGTCCCAGATTTCCCATAATTGACTGGATACTCCATCAACCCTAGTGGTGATTAGCTCTGTATTTAACTTTCCAAGAAAAAGGGCTGCATAAAATGACACTGTCTGGTGGAATGTTCTACAAATGAGGCAAGTGGAGTGTGAAGACTTACAGTTGGGATTCTGTACAAATGTGTTGTATTGATGCAGAATACGGAAGTACAGTTATGACAGCTCTTGAGTTCCTGGAACAAAGCAGGCTTCCAAACAAGGCTACTATATGCAGAGCTGAGCAGATGTGGACTTTATAGCACACGTAAGTTGCTGCTTGTGGTAAGTAAACCCTCGTTATTCTCACTTTTGAGCCAGTTTTTCCATACTTTATTGCCACAGCATAGATAAATGAAGGAGGTAAATATTTGAAAGTGAGGACACTGTTCAACCATTGTAGGTAGATGGGAAACATCATAATCCAACATTATAACAGGGTTAATGACTTAATCTTCTCACTGCAGAAGATAACACTCCATTAGTCTGTTTTCTGTCATCTGGGCTGACATCGATCAAGTCCATCATGAAGACAAGAAACAGAATTGCTTCATGAAGGATTCCTTCATGGAGGTTGTGATAAGAAATAAAACATCCATCTTGGCCCAAAGTTTGCATTGTCTGAGGAAATCCAGGCAGGGGTGGTCACCCTCGTCCATGTACTGGTTCAAGACTCTCATCAGAGGAGATAGGATTTGACCATGAAGAGTGTTACGCTTATTTGTCTCTCAAAATAAACAGAGACATCCACAATATATATTTTCAAATAAATAAACAGAAGGATGGATGGGCAAAACTTTAATCCAGATGCAGGGAAGGCAGTATGATGGTGGAACTTGATCAGATAAGTCTCATACAAGAATGAAGTGAGAATCTGATGGCTGATCTGATTTTGCCGTTATAAATTTAAACATTGCGAGTCACATTGTCACAGTTCAGGTGTCAAACTGTCACGCTTGCAAATTTCTGTGTCACACTTAAAGAAACGTATTTAAGAAAAGCCAGCGTAGCCGCTAATTGGTCTGGATATTTTGATCTGATGACAACACAGCATTATACCCAACTGCACTTCACTAGTAGAAAAATGCATTGTGCATCACGTGGTACAATGCTCCTTCCCTTACAGCACAAGAGTATTCTGACTTACCATGAGTAGTTCCATAGGAGATCCTTTAGTAACATATCAATTGCCTCCTAAACAGACTCAACTAATTTCTTCAAAGAGACATCAGATGAACTGAATTGAATTCCGATCCATTTTTTTTTAAAGGAATGTGCTGGTTACATGTTAGGAACATAGGAATTGCTAGACAGTAAAAGACTAAGATCCATCTAGTTCGCCTTCTACCATCCTGGTAGTTGCATGATACAATGATAATGGAGTTGTTGACTAATCATAGCAATCAATCTCAATCAATTAGTCTACAACAGACTCAGATGTGAGGCGAAGAAAACCCCAGTGGTGGAGAGCTTTGGCAACCATGGATCCAAAGTCACCTGTTCCTCCCAAGCATTGCTGCACTTACCACGAGTCACGTCTCAAATTACTAAAATGTTGCATCCCAAAATATTATTTTCGGAAAAAAATCGATCTAATTTGCATTTGAATGGATCAATACTATCTGCTTCCACCATCTCTCTCGGAAGCCTCTTCCAGAGATTAACAACTTGCTCACTGAAATATTGTTTCCACAGATTAGTTTTGAATTTACCTCCCTTCAAACGCAGGCCGTGTCCTCTGGTTCTACTGTTCTGGACAAGGTGAAACAGCTTGTCATGGTCTACATTATCTAGTTCCTTTAGAATCCTAAAAACACCAATCATATCACCTCTCAACCTTCTCTTTTCCAGTGAAAATGTGTTCAATTTACATAATCACTCCTCATAATCCAAACCCTCCATCCCATAATCATTCCAGTTGCTCTTTTCTATATTCTTTCAGTAGCTGCAATATCCCTTTTGTACTGTGGAGACCAAAAATGTACACAGTATTCCAAGTCCAGTCGCACCAATGATTTATAAAGTGGCACTATTTTGGCTTAATATTGACTGTTTAATATACCTGATTTGCTGTATTCAATGCCACCGAGCATTGTTGTGATAGCTTCAATCTATTGTCAGTCAGGACCCCCAGATCTCTTTCATTTTCCATGCACATTATTTTTTTTCCATTTATGTAATAGTCCCTTCCTGGATTTTTTGTTCCCATGTGAAACACTTTGCATTTCTCCACATCAAATTTCACCTGCCCAATTCCCAAGTATATTCAATTCCTCCCATAACGTATTCTGTTCAGTTTTGAAGTCTACCGCCTCCATTAGCTTTGCATCATCTTCAAATTTAATCAGTTTGCTTGTGACTCCTAGCTCCAGATCATTTATGAAGATATTAAACAAAAGGGCCCCAAAGCAGACTCCTGTGGGACCTGCTGATACTTTTTCCTTGGCTGATGACAATCCCTGTATCACTACCCTCTGAGTTCTAACAGACAATCAATTACGTATCCATTGCAAAATATTTCCACTGATTCCAGCTTTCTTTATTTTCAGTACCAGAGGAACTGTATGAAAGGCCTTACTGAAATCCAAGTACATTACATCCACTGCCTTACCCCTATCAAGCTCCTTTGTCACACCTTCAAAGAAAACCAGTAAATTAGATTGACAAGACCTCCCCTTCATGAACCATATTGGCTATCTTTTATGATTTTATTTCTATTCCGATGCTCCAGGATCTTATTTTTAATAAAGGTTTCCATAGCTTTACCCATAATGGATGTCAAACTCACTGGTCTGTAGTTTCCCGGGTCACTTTTGCTACCTTTTTAAAAAATAGGAGTAACATCTGACTTTCTCCAGTCCCCAGGCACCTCTCCAGTATTCAATGATTTCTGGATGATTTGTACCAGAGTTTCTGCAATTTCCTCCCTTATTTTCTTAAGGATCCTGTGATGTATACTATCCGGCCCCTAAGATTTATTTACCTTAAGTTTGTACAGCTGTTCGGCAACCATGGTAGCAATGGGAATAGTGTCACAACTTACCTCTGGAACACTCTCTAGTTCCTTTTCCAGCTCAAATAAGTTACCAGTCTCCTCCCTGGTAAAAACTGAGGCAAAACACTTAGTTAGCACTTTTGCAGCCAGTGTAGCATCGATTGTCATGTCCTCATCTGATCCCACTTTCAATGGGCCCACTCCATAACCCATTTTTTTCTTAATATAACTAAAAATCTTATTATCATCCTTTACTTCTCTAATCATATTTAATTCGACATTTTACTTTACCATTTTGATACCCTTATTAAACTCCAGGCGTGCCTTTTGGTATTGAATCTGTCTTAATTCTGTGCCATTTTCCTTCATGGCCTTAAATATTTTTTTTCCCTTCTTTATGAGTTGCTTGGTAGCCCCGGTCAATCAGGTAGGAGTGTCTTTTAAGCTTTGCATGGATACACATTGGTCCATTGCATTCAGAATCACCTCCTTGAAGGAACTGCAAGTTTCCTCCACTCTCCTAGTCATATTCAAGCCTTCCAGACCCACTCTGACAAGTCTTCTCAAGCACATAAGGTTGGTCCTCTTAAAATGTGGCAATTTTGTTTGGGTTTTAGTGACCTCCAAGATTATTGTAATGTCAAATGTGTTCACTTTATGATCACTGGTACTTAAAGCCTCACCCACCTTTTTGTTAGAGATTTGATCATCCCTATTGCTCAATCAAATCCAGGATGGTTTCTCCCCTCGTTTGTTCTTTTACAAATTGACACATTAAACAGTTTTCCATTAACTCTAGAAATCTCTTCCCTGTTTTACCAGTAGAGACATTATTGACCCAGTCAATTTCTAGTAAGTTGCAATTTCCAACTACTATAGTTGGTTCCTTACTAGACACCGACATTATCTTAGCCCACAGTTCCAGATCAAAGCTTCCAGTCTGGCCTGGGGGTCCTTAGCATACCCCCAGTAATAGTTTACCTCTGTTACCATCTATTTATTCTACCCAAAGTGATTCTGTATCTGCCCTTTTTTGTATCCTTTCCCACTTGCGCCTCAATACTGGAGTTTATATATACTGCCACACCACCTCCTTTTCTCCTGATTTGATCTCTTCTAAACAACTTTTACCCTTCCAGATATGTATCCAATTGACTGGAATCATTCCACTAAGTCCCTGTTATACTGATGACATCCAATCTATCAACCCTTGCAGGACCTTCCAGATCATACATCTTATTTGTCAGACTTCTTGCATTAATGCAAGCACGGCTCCAATTCTTTTTACCTTTTCTGTTTACTACATTAACATTTTTACTTTGTTTATCTCCCATCATTGGAATTAGTTGCTGATACTCTGGCCCCGATTTTAACTCCCCCCGACTGGCAGAAACCGTGCCGGGGGTCAGTTAAAAAAAGGGCAGCGACTTACCCCTCTGATCCCACTACCGTCCCACCAAGTCTCGATATTAACCTGCTCTTTTGAGCAGGCGAGCAGGATACCCACAGGAAGGCAGTGGGGTCCTCCTTTAAATATGCAAATTGGATCCCGATGATGTCAGTTCAGCTTTTTTCTAAGTTTCTCTTTTTTTTTCTGTCACCTTTAGTTTTTCTTATGACTGTTATTTTGCTTCTTTAATTTTCTTTTGCCTTCAATTTTCTGTTTTATATTTTGTTCAGTGCTTTGTCGATATTTTTCTTGCACATTCATCCCAAATTATTCAGTTTTTCTTCAGACTGTTCATTCCTTTTGGGTTTACCCCTCTTTTTCCTTTCTTCTCTATTTCTTAGCTTGCACTGTTTTATTTAGTTTTTAAACCCATTGGTTTATCTTTATTTAATATCTTCCTTATTTTTCTTTGCTTTTGTTATTCTTGTCCTTAAGGTTTAGCTTTTTTGTTTAAAATTGTCATTTTTCTGTCCTTCATTTGTGTATTCCCTCATTTTTTTCATTTGCTTGAAAAAGCAAAGAGCAAGAGAGAGAGAGAGAGAGCGAAAGGCTGTAGGGAAGTCAAGAGACAAGGGGTCATGACCCAGAAGACAAAGCAGTAAAAAGCAGATCAAGATGGAGTGGAGAAATGCAGAATGCTAGAAACACAGATAAAGATGTCCTGAGTCAGCAGAGACATCATGGGATTGCAGTGAGGGGGGCTTGGAGTCAGCAGTAACAATAGAGATAAGCACTTCGAGAGGCCGTTATACCAGATGTATGAAGAGTAATATCTGGTGAGTTATTTTGTGACCTGGAAGTAATGTTGATGACATTGCATGTCCTCTAATCTCCACAGGTCATAACTGTCACTAGCATTTTATACTTATTATTTCATATATTTTATTGCTAGGTCAGAATAAAATTGCTCAAATAATTGTCATAGCAGAGATGAGCTAAGCAAAACTAACTGAACCTGTGGATTTTGTCTTGCTGGAGTCACTCTGCACATTGTTTTTTTTTGATTGTGGATTCTCATTGCACATTCAATTAATATTCAATGGAAATATTGGAAGTGAGTGGGACAAGACAGCAGAAAATAAGTGGGAGCAAAAATCTATACTGTATTTAGTATTCCAAATTGACGTTGGATTTGCATGTTATTCCTATCTTCGATAAGGTGCCACATAAGAAACTCATGACAAAGGTCGGGGCAGGTGGAGTGAGGGGACAGGTAGCAGACTGGATTGAAAGATGGCTACAATAAAAAAAGCAGAGGATAGGAGTTAAGGGAAGTTTCTCAGAAAATGGGAAGCAGTCCTGCAGGGATCCATAGTGGGACCACTGTTGTTTGCCATATGCATAAATGATTTGCACTTGGGAATTGGAGGTATGGTGAATGAATTCAAAGAAAGAAAGAATTTGTATTTATATATTGCATCCTCAGGACAGCCCAAAATACTTTGGAGTTATTGAGATTTTTTGAAGTGTTGCTATGGAGGCAAACACAGCAGTCAATTTACATACAGCAAGGTTCCACAATCAGCAAATGAATGGAAGACAAGATAATCTGTTGTTGGTAGGGTTGGTGGAGACAGGTGGAGAGAGAACTCCTTGTTCCTCTTTAAATAGCATCATGGGATGTTTTACATGCACCTGAGCAGGCTGCCTGTGCTTGCTTTAATGTCTCATCTGAAAGATGATAACTCTAACAATGCAGCATTCCCTCAAGTACTGCGCTGAAGGGTCAGTTAAGATTATGTGTTCTAGTCCATGCTGGGGTTTCAACCCAGAAACATCTGACTCACAGGCAAGAATGCTACCCCCAACAGAGCCAAGCTGATCCTGAACTGGCCAAATGGGATCCTTTGAGTTAACTTGCAATTACAAAGATTTTATACAATTTTGATCCTTTACCATAAGGTGCAGCATCTGTGCAGAGGTACAAACTGTGCACATCATTACACACATTCTGCTATTACTTTCCTACGATTATAGTAAGTGTAAAGGGAATGACAGCTATCTCTGGGTGAACCTATAGCAAAAGACGGGATTTTTAAATTGTTATTCTCTTCATTTTAATCTCTTGTAGTGTACAGCTGGGTAGATATCTATTTCCCCAAGTTAATATGGAAGGGACGGGAGGGGAATGTCTCCATAATCCCTATTAATATAGGGAATCTCACAAGCAAGTGGTGGGATCAGGATCAGGATCAAATCTTTAGTCACCTCTTCTCATCTCTCCTCCTTTAGCTAAGCGTTTGTTTTTCTCACACCTCTGTGAAGCACCTTGAGACATTCTTCTATGTTAAAAGTGCTACATAAACGCAAGTTGCTGTTAGTATCAACCTGAATTTTAAAGCCTTTGAAGGCAAAAATGGAATCTGGAAGAAAATTGCACTTTTTTCGAGAGTTCACATTCACATGTATGATTTATGAAGCCTCGATACTTTTTAATTACAGGCTTTGTGCTAACGGAATATATTAAGGTTTCTTAGCATGGACTGTGCTTGTGCTGGGAGCAATGTAGCTGTAAGAATTGAAGAAATATTTTTTGACTTTGTCAGGTGAATGTAGGGGTCTTGCCAACAAGTGATCTCTTTGGCTGTGGTCACTGGTCTTGTCCATCTATTTAAAAAAAAAGAAAGACTTGCATTTCTAAAGCACCTTTCATGTCTTTGGGACGTCCCAAAGCGCTTTACAGCCAATGAAGTGTAGTCACTGTTGTAATGTAGGAAACGTGGCAGCCAATTTGCACACAGCACGGTCCCACAAACAGCAATGTGATAATCTGTTTTAGTGATGTTGGTTGAGGGATAAATATTGGGCGCGACACCAGGGAGAACTCCCCTGCTCTTCTTCAAAATAGTGCCATGGGCTATTTTACATCCACCTGAGAGAACCGACAGGGCCTCAGTTTAACATCTCATCTGAAAGATGGCATCTCTGACAATGCAACATTCCCTCAGTACTGCGCTGGAGTATCACCCTAGATTATGTGCTCAAGTCTGTGGGGTGGGACTTAAACCCACATCCTTCTGACTCAGAGGTGAAGGTGCTACCAACTGAGGCCATGGCTGACAGTTGTGGTTCACTTCTGCTGGTCTGGGCTCAGGAATTTATTTGTATCCCTAATAAGCAGAGACAGTGAAGGTAGGCACCAGAGACGGAGAAGGCTAGACCAGGAGATGGGCTAAGTGTTGATGACAGTAAAAGCTTCTACAAGTATCTAAATAGGAAGAAGGTAGCTAAAGTAAACATTGGTCCCTTAGAGGATGAGACTGGGGAAATAATAATGGAAAACAAGGAAATGACAGAGGAATTGAACAGATATTTTGTATCTGTCTTCACAGTAGAAGACACTAATAATGTACCAATAATAGAAGAAAATCAAGGGGCAAAGGGGAGGGAGGAACTAAAAACAATCACTAAAGAAAAAGTACCCGGTAAACTAATGGGTCTAAAGGCTGACAAGTCCCCTGGACCTGATGGCTTGCATCCGAGGGTCTTAAAGGAAATGGCTACAGAGATAGTGGATGCATGGTTGTAATTTTCCAGAATTTACTAGACTAACACCCCTATTCAAGAAGGGAGTGAGACAGAAAGCAGGTAACAATAGACCAGCTAACCGAACATCTGTCATTGGAAAATGCTAGAATCTATTATTAAGGAAGTAGTAGCAGGACATTTGGAGACTCATAATACAATCAAGTAGAGTCAACATGGTTTTATGAAGGGGAAATTGTGTCTGACAAATTTATTAGAGTTCTTTGAGGAAGTAACGGGCAGGGTGGATAAAGGGGAACCAATGGATGCAGTATATTTGGATTTCCAAAAGGCATTTGATAAGGTGTCACATAAAAGATTACTGCACAAGATAAGAGCTCATGGAGTTGGGGGTAATATACTGGCATGGATAGAGGATTGGCTAACTAACAGAAAACAAAGAGCCGGGATAAAAGGGTCATATAACTAGTGGGGTGCCGCAGGGCTCTGTGCTGGGACCTCAACTATTTACAATATATATCAATGACTTGGATGAAGGAATAGAGTGTCTTGTGGCCAAATTTGCTGATGATACAAAGATAGGTGGAAAAGCAAGTTGCGATGAGGACACAGTGTCTGCAAAGGGATATTGACAGGTTAAGTGAATGGGCAAAAATTCGGCAGATGGAATATAATGTGGGAAAATGTGAAGTCATCCACTTTGGAAGGAAAAATAAAAAAGCAAAATATTATTTGAATGGGGAAATACTACAAAATGATGCGGTACAGAGGGATCTGGGTGTCCTCGTACATGAAACACAAAAAGTCAACATACAGGTGCAGCAGGTAATCCGGAAGGCAAACAGAATATTGGCCTTTATTTCTAGGGGAATGGAGTATAAAAGCAGGGAAGTCATGTTAGAACTGTAGAGGTTGCTGGTGAGACCACACCTGGAGTACTGCATACAGTAAGGAAGGACATACTTGCATTGGAGGCAGTTCAGAGAAGTTTCACTAGGTTGATTCCGAGTATGGAAGGGTTGTCTTATTGAAGATTGAACAGGTTGGGTCTATTCTCATTGGAGTTTAGAAGAATGAGAGGAGATCTTATTGAAACATACAAGATTCTGAGGGGACTCAATAGAGTAGATGCTGAGAGGATGTTACCCCTCATGGGGGAATCTAAAACTAGGAAGCATAGTCTCAGAATAAGGGGTCGCCCCTTTAAGACTGAAATGAGGAGGAATTTCTTCTCCCAGAAGATCATGAATCTTTGGAATTCTTTACACCAAAAAGCTGTGGAGGCTGAGTCATTGAATACATTCAAGGCTGAGTTAGACAAATTTTTGATCAGCAAGGGAGTCAAAGGATATGGGGAAAGGGCAGGAAAGTGGAGTTGAGGTAATCAGATCAGTCATGATCTCGTAGAATGGCGGAGCAGGCTCGAGGGGCCGAATGGCCCACTCCTGCTCCTATCTCTTGTGGTCTTATGGTCTTATGGATGAAGTATCTAGTGGCATCAGTGTACACAGTTCATGTGCACAGCTGTGAGCAGCATATATATTTTGTTCCTTGCAACTGTTTATACAGGGCAGAGAACATGGAAAAAAAGGCTGGGCACTATGCCCTGCTGAAGCAGTTTAATAAAAAAATGTATATCCCCTTATGTTCTGAGCATATTATATTGTAATTTGAAACCTCTAGAAACCAAGTGATGTCAATAACACATCCTATTAAAATGCCTCAAATTTCACTCCTCTCTCTGACTGTTGATAAGTTTCTAAGACTTCCAGTATTCTCAGTGAAAATTCTAGCAAGCATAATTCTAAAGCAAAAAATGCTATCCTCAAATTCAGCACTAAGTGGTAGTAATTTGCCAGCCTCACACAGAGCTCGAGATATTGTCAGGGCAATGTAGAGGACCTCAGCATTGCATCTGAGCTGTACCCAACAGTGCTCCGTGTTGTCAGTACATTTGGAGTGGAACTAAGTACCATTTATTTATTAGTTATAGAATCATAGAATCATAGAAAATTTACGGCACAGAAGGAGGCCATTCAGCCCATCGTGTCCGCGCTGGCCGAAAATGAGCCATCCAGCCTAATCCCACTTTTCAGCACTTGGTGCGTAGTCTTGTACGTTATGGCACTTCAGGTGCATATCCAGGTACTTTTTAACTGAGTTGAGGGTTTCTGCTTCTACCACCCTTTCGGGCAGTGAGTTCCAGACCCCCACCACCCTCTGGGTGAAAAGTGTTTCCTCAGCTCCCCTCTAATCCTTCTACCAATTACTTTAAATCTATGCCCCCCTCTTTGCTAAGGGAAATAGGTCCTTCCTATCCACTCTATCTAGGCCCCTCATAATTTTGTACACCTTAATTAAATCTCCCCTCAGCCTCCTTTGTTCCAAAGAAAACAACCCCAGCCTATCCAATCTTTCCTCATGGCTAAGATTTTCTAGTCCTGGTAACATCCTCGTAAATCTCCTTTGTACCCTCTCCAGTGCAATTACATCCTTCCTGTAATGTGGTGAACAGAAATGTACACAGTACTCAAGCTGTGGCCTAACTAGTATTTTATACAGTTCTAGCATAATCTCCTTGCTCGTATATTCTATGCCTTGGTTAAGAAAGGAAAGTATTCCATATGCCTTCTTAACCACCTTATCTACCTCCCCTGCTACCTTCAGGAATCTGTGGACATGCACTCCCAGGTGTCTTACTTCCTCTACACTTCTCAGTATCCTCCCATTTATTGTGTATTCCCTTGCCTTGTTTGCCCTCCCCAATGCATTACCTCACACTTCTCCAGATTGAATTCCATTTGCCACTTTTCTGCCCACCTGACCAATCCATTGATATCTTCCTGCAGTCTTCAGCTTTCCTCCTCACTATCAACCACATGGCTAATTTTTGTATCATCTGCAAACTTCTTAATCATGCCCCCTACATTTAAGTCCCAATCATTAATACATACCACAAAAAGCAAGGGACCCAGTACTATAGTACCACTACTACTATAGTAATGATTACTATAATCATTTCTAACGAAACAGGGGAAAGTGGAAAAAAAATTCCACACTTGCTGTCAGTAGTGGAGAAAATAAGTGAGAAAGAAGCTAAGAATTGGATTTTTGTTTCAATGTGTACAGAAAAATGTCAAAATCTGTGGGATAGTCAATCTGTCTTTCACACCAGTAGATAATTTCCTCACTGTTTAGACTCAAATTTTCCAAATAAGCATCTCCCAGCTACCATCTCTGACAAGCCTAACTCAAAAGCACAGGCTAGATATGTTCCATCAGGTGAGCTGTTGAGGACCTTTAGTGTTTTGACATAGTGCGCCTCGTTATTTTGTTGCTGGTGTAAGGTGAAGCTGTTTGTGAAAGTTTCTGTTACAAAGATAAAGGATCCCACATGGGCAGTGTGAGCAAGAATTGCTCCAAAGCCAAGAGAAGGAGACCTAGTTTGAAAGGAGACAACTAAACTTTGTCAAAATAGAGAAACTGCATACCAATACATCTTACTTTCTAATTGCCTCAAGAAAAGATAAAACAGTTTAAGTTGTCCTGACCTTTTAAGGTAATTTGTTTGAAAGCTGATAAGGTAACTGTTGAAGTCCAATTTTACATCATTTTATAATTGAATGACCTAGCCTTAATGTGAAGAAAAATAGTGCGATACTTTATTTCCTTATAGAAAATGGTTCAGAATAGAAATGATTTCTTGGAAAAAGAACTGGAACATCTGGGTTGAATGAAGATACATTTTTTATTATTTCCTCTATGTTTCTCTATTGTTGTATCGAGATTTCCAGCTGGGAGTGAAATCAGTTTTAGTAAATGTTTATGTAAGGGCAGGGCAGTTTTATTGTAGGCATTTTAACCCCTCGAGTACCGAGTTTCCTTTACAGCCTCTGAATAAATTTTGTGCCAAGGCTGTCATGCGACTGAGAATGGTATAGAACGAGCTGCATTTCATATCGCAGAATCTGCTAATCAATGTTAACAGCGCTGGAAGAGATAGTGGTTTCTTAATGATATATAGTAATAGGAACTTTATATTTCTATCCTTGAAATCTTCTACGCTACAATTGCTATTGCCAACATTATGCGTATGACACTTAATCACAGGATGCTCCTCACAGAGACTGGAAAAAGCCAATGCCAAAAAAACTAAAGCACATAACGTGATCCTTGTACCTCAAATAAGGACAGGGAGAAAAAAGAAAAATCAAGCAACTTGCAGTGTTTTTCACTGCTATAATCGCTGCCTCCTTGCATAAGAACATAAGAAATAGGAGCAGGAGTAGGCCAATCGGCCCCTCGAGCCTGCTCCGCCATTCAATAAGATCATGGCTGATCTGATGCTAACCTCAAATCTAAATTCATGTCCAATTTCCTGCCCGCTCCCCGTAACCCCTAAGAATTCCTCTGAATTCTACTCACATTAGTTTTCAAAGGCTTGAAGGTGCAGAGATAATGAGTGGAGTCACCTGCCTTTGTTCAATTTAAATACAGAACGAGGAGCAGAAGGCACCCGCTCAATGGTTCAATGCCTTTATCCGATGACTAGGTGAGCCATACAGTCAGGAAGGTCCCAGGTTCGATGTCTGATCTGTGGCGAGTTAGGTGATCTTATCTTGGGCACCTGGGTGAGGGTGCTGCAAATGGTGTGAGCATCCGGAGATACGCCAGGGTGCCCATTCCTGATCATTTGCTGGGAGTTCATGTGTGTGTGGACGTTGGATGACAGGTTCACGCTCGGCATGGGCAATTAGCCTGCGGACATGCACTGTCTTGGCACAGACATGAAGATAGGCCACTTGGATGAACTATCGAAGGGTGACCAGCAAGCAGTCAATGGCTTTAGGAGAGAAAGGGAAGGGAGAAGACTGGCAAGAAAATTTGTTAGAAAAACAGAGACCAATTTATTACTTGTGACATGAATGTCCTCACACTGCTTAGCGCAGGGTCGGTTTCAAAGGTGAAATAATTACTACCAGCAAACACACATGACTTGTTGGACTTTCTGGATGACCTTCATACCCCAGTGGTTCTAATGTACAAGCTAGAGAATATTTCAACTTAACTATTTTGCCCTATGGACTGCCTGAAATAACTGCAGGGCACGATATAGTGAACTTCAAAGACCTCAATGTTGGACAACCCACTATCAAAACTCTCTCAATTCATTTGATTTTACAAGCATTTTGAGTGGAGAGTTATGAATGGTGGAAAATTGATGAAGGAATTGTAGCCTATCTTTCTGATTGGAAAAATTTTACTCAATTTTTAGCAGCCCACTTTTATTTTTGAAAATTTCTTTTCCTTTTTACATTTGCTTTCACCTACTAATGGAAAGGACAGCAAGATCATCTGGATCACAGGCTTCTTCACAGCAATAGCGAAAGCCACTCTGTAATCAATGATCAGAGGTGCTGCCATTGATGGAGTGCACACTTACCTCAGTATGCGGAATCTAGCAGCCAAACTGACAATTAACAAAACTCAACTCAGTTTCAATGACAGTTAAAACTGAGTTACATAGAAATCATAACACAGAAACAGGCTGTGTGGCCATGTTGGTGTTTATCCTCCATGTTAACCGTAGTCCTAATCCCAAGTGCCTGCTCTGTTTCCATATCCCTTTCCTTCAACTACGTATTTACCCTATTATTAAATGTTGACATGGTTAGTGCTTCGATCACTCATTGTGGTAGCCTCATAACTTGCTGAGCTCCCTGCCCTAAATCCTGTATTCATGCCCCTGTGAAGCGCCTTGGGACATTTCTCTACATTAATGGTGCTATGTAATACATGTTGTTGTTGTATCAATGTCCCCTTCTTCCAGAGCCCAGAATGACTGTAAATGTAGGGTGGCAGGATGGGCATCCAGCTCCAGTGGTTGAACGGTCTACTTGAAATCAGAATCATAATGATATTAATAATGATCTTAAAAGCATCCTGTTAGTTGCGATCAGTAACAAAAAAACAAATCTTTGGCTTAATACGATATCCTGTCAGTTCAGCCTCTAAACCAGTAAAGCTGCTGCATCCATCCTCTTTTACATTAAATGTAATAGCCCATTTCCTATTGTCCTCAGCTTTTCAGTCAATCTGAAACTTACAGTGAAATCTATGAAGACAGCTGTGCATATTTATGGAAACACGTCAATTTATGGAAAGGGACTTCTCCACCCTTAATCATGAAAACAATCCAGTCCCTGATGATCAAGCACCTTTCTGGCATCTCGGCTGATACTCCCGTGCAATACTGAGGCAATCCCGCATTGTCGGAGGTGCCGTCTTTCGGATGAGATGTTAAACCGAGGCTCCATCTGCCCTCTAAGGTAGACCATTGCTCTATTTCAAAGATGTGGAGATGCCGGAGATGGACTGGGGTGGACAAATATAAGGAATCTTACAACACCAGGTTATAGTCCAACAGTTTTATTTGAAAATCACAAGCTTTTCAAAGAAAAGCTTTTTCAAAGAAGAGCAGGGCAGTTCTCTCCGATGTCCTGGCCAATATTTATCTCTCAACCAACATCACTAAAACAGATTATCTGGACTGATTATGGGACATTTGGCTGCTGCGTTTCCTACATTACAACAGTGACTACACTTCAACAGTACTTCATTAGCTGTAAAGCGCTTTGGGACTTCCTGAGGTTGTGAAAGGTGCTGTATGATTTCAAGTTCTTCTTTGCTTTTTTCTTTCACTATTCTCGTGCTGAATTTTATGAAATGATGCGCACTTTGTTTTGTTCTTTTTTACTCATGAACTGGTAGTGGAATGTGAAGGAGATTGTGCTACAAAAGATATCCTCCAGAATTGATGATCCTCAATCTTTCAGCTAACATTTAAGAAGAGCTGCATCTATGATGGCGGATGACTTGCTGCTCATTCCAATTCCAAATTTTATTTTTTGCTAAACGTGCATTGCCTGTTTTTTTTTTTAAGTACTTGCCTCGAGCAACGACTTGTGGACGCTGCAACCACGAGATCAAAAAACAAACGGTTTGCAGTGTGGAATTCATTGAAAAGAAATTAACACTTTACAGTAAGTAACGGCTTTAATCAAAACCTATCCACAATTTATGAACACGGAACAGGTCTAGAATGGTGCTAAGCAAGAATAAAGAAGCGGTTTGTTAAACTGTCCAGACTGTTTAAATTCTCCACCACGAATGAAATGTTTTTAAAAAAGAGTCTGCTACTAAGGCCAGAGCTTGATCAGAACTTACAGGTAAATGTAGTCCTCCCACAGGACCTGACATGGTTCTCTAATACTTAATCCTGCGTGTCTTCAGCTATCCATCAAGGTAAAAAGCCTTCAGGATGGAAGACTCTGGGGTTTTAACACTTCAATATATGATAAAGTTTTGAGATACATTTGCTGTTGCAGGTGTTGATTTCTGTCAATTAATCGTGTTATGAAATAAAATTTGTCCTAGCTATGTTAGCATTTGGAGAGATACAGCAGAAATGACAACTACAAAATATCCAATGCAATTGACTTGGACCAAGCAATATAAGAAGTATAGCGTACACTTTATCTTACTGTGATATTAAGACAATGATAAACTATAGAGGTGTATTTTCGAACAACACAAATAAAAACATATACATTAGGAATAAGGTAGAGGTCTGAAAGGTGCTCAGAAATGGTTAAGAGTGCAGAATATAATACAAAAGTGAAAACATTTGAAATTAAAACAAAAATGATACCAATATTAATAATAAGTGAACAGTTAGTATTCTTTAGCAGTTATCTTTTTGGGACAACAAAAGCAGGTTTTAGGAAAAGAGCATGCCTGGAGAACACTTTTGGTAAGTTAATAGCTTATAGGATCATAGAAATCACAGCACAGAGGAGGCCATTCAGCCCATTGCACTGTGTACTGGTACTAACTCTTCAACCGCTATCCACTATACTTCCATTTCCCTGTCCTTTCCCTGTATCTTTTAATATTCTTCCTTTTCAATTATTTATCCAATTCCTTTTTAAATTATGTTATAGTCTCTGCCTCAGTGGCCACTTATGGTGAAGCATTACACGTTCTAATAACCATCTGTGCAAAAAAAAAATTGCAACTTCTCCCTCCAGTATTCAACTGATAATCCTGAGACTATGCTCCCTTGTAACCAATTCACCAACTAACAGGAACCTTCTTTCACTGCTCCCTCAAAACCTTTCATAATTCTGAAAATCTCTATTGGACCTACCCTTAACCTTCTCTGTCACAGTGAAAAAGCCCCAATTTTTCAAAACTTTCTTCACAACTATAACCTCTCATTCCTGACATCTTTCAAGTGAATCTGAACTGTGCTATTTCCTACAAATGCACATTGATCTGGGTGCCGTATGTGTGATACAAACCCTGCCCCTTACCTGACTGCAGTACATCAAGACTAGGACCATTGAGCTGGATTTTGGGAAATGTGATTTACTTACCATGACTAACATTTTGCTGCATATTTAAAAATTTTGTTTATTTCATTTAGGGTTATTTGTTTGTTTAAGCAGTCCGAGCTAGATAGCTAATGTTTGTGTATGTGGGTTCATCAAAATAAGGGAAGAGTGTGAAGATATGAACACAACAACATCCATGGCAAACGGTGTGGAAATTATTTACTTATTACAGCATTTATGAAATTTTACTTTACCAGTAAAATCTTTTCCCTTCTGCAAGTAAAAGACCTTCAATTACGTCTCAGGTATCACCTTTCTCCTTCCTGTTCATGTGTAGAATCAAATGAACATTTTCGGCACGTGGTCTGTATCTGTTTAGGTGTAGCTGTTAATGGTTCCTGTATTGTTTAATCACATGTTGTGCTTTTTCATCCACATTCAATGGAGCGTACCTTTGGCTTAGTGGTAGCGTTCCTGCCTCTAAGTTAGAGGGTGTAGGGTTCGTAATCCTGTTCCAGAGTATCCCTGGCAAGTGGAAACTAGAGAACTGGTGGGATACTCATATCTGGTGAGTCTGGGGATATCCCCCACTCATTATATGTGTAGTGGAAGTTTCCTGTTTATTGGGACTAACCACCCTATCGGCTGTATAAAGATGGTTACAGCCATGGAAATGAGAGTTCATGTCAGGCTTGCCAGACTGTTAATCAATCTGAGAATCCTTCCAATACTTCATGCTATTCTCCAAGGGAAGAGCATGAAGATATGAAAACAACAACATCCATGTCCAATGCGTCTATTCAGAATAATGCACTAATATAATTGAAAGCAAATAGCACTTATTATACACATTGTGGATAAAACTCGTTAATATTAGTGCCTTCACATACATCAGGATGATATACATACTTATATGCAACTTCAATTATATTAAGTCCTGGTTGGAGTGTGATTTACCATGCTGATTGGGTACGTCACAGAATCTTTTAGAATTTACAGAGCAACACAGATTAGCCTTTTCATTCAGCTATCAAAAAAAAACTAAATCAATTGGTATTTTTACTCCGCTGGTTTAGAAATATACTTGTATGTTAAAACTATATTGGCATTGGCTAACTGGTGTTAATATCATCAATGTAGGTTTAATGCCCAGACTCCCACATGAGAGGAGGTTGGTGAAAAAATGACCAATAATCAGGATTTCACCCACATTCATGCCAGAGAGTCGTGTAGTAATACTGAATGACCACACTGATCTACCAGGAGATAGATGCCATTTATAATGGTATGAAATGTAAGCAGTGTAGATGAAAACATAAAATTACAAAGGGATATTGATAGATTAGGTGAATGGGCAAAAATGTGGCAAATGGAATTCAATGTAGACAAATGTGAGGTCATCCACTTTGGATCAAAAAAGGATAGAACAGGGTACTTTCTAAATGGTAAATGTTAAAAATAGTGGATGTCCCAAAGGGACTTAGGGGTACACGTACATAGATCATTGAAGTGTCATGAACAGGTGCAGAAAATAATAAGGCTAATGGAATGCTGGCCTTTATATCTAGAGGACTAGAGTACAAGGGGGCAGAAGTTATGCTGCAGCTATACAAAACCCTGGTTAGACCGCACCTGGAGTACTGTGAGCAGTTCTGGGCACCGCACCTTCGGAAGGACATATTGGCCTTGGAGGAAGTGCAGCGTAGGTTTATTAGAATGATACCCGGACTTCAAGGGTTAAGTTATGAGGAGAGATTACACAAATTGGGGTTGTATTCTCTAGAGTTTCGAAGGTTAAGGGGTGATCTGATCGAAGTTTATAAGATATTAAGGGGAACAGATAGGGTGGATAGAGAGAAACTATTTCTGCTGGTTGGGGATTCTAGGAGTAGGGGGCACAGTCTAAAAATTAGAGCCAGACCTTTCAGGAGTGAGATTAGAAAACATTTCTACACACAAAGGGTGGTTGAAGTTTGTAACTCTCTTCTGCAAACGGCAATTGGTACTAGCTCAATTGCTAAATTTAAATGTGAGATAGATAGCTTTTTGGCAACCAAAGGTATTAAGGGATATGGGCCAAAGGCAGGTATATGGAGCTAGATCACAGATCAGCCATGATCTTATCAAATGGCGGAGCAGGCACGAGGGGCTGAATGGCCTACTCCTGTTCCTATGTTTCTATGTTCCTATGAAATGCACGACTAAGGTAAGTTTTTTCATCAGTTTACACTGCACAGCTGTGGGATTTCATACATAACATTTCATGCATACTATAAATGGGGCAACAGAACAAGATTGCTGGATCACTGTTAAGTTCGTCAAATTTTATTAAGATTTCTGCCATGTACTTTAACCCATTGAAAAATAGATTGATATTGTTAGGGTTAAATTCACTTAGGACATGTATTAGCTATTTGCAATAGCAAGGTTTCATGCATTCCGAGCTAAATCAGAACCAAAATCTCAAAAAAAGCTTGGCTATAGTAAAATGTCTAGTACAGCAAATGTATTAATGTCAGATTTCACCAAGCAAATACTCTCACAAATCACATTATACCTTTCCTATGGTTTCTGTATCATAAATTCGACAGTGGTTGTAGTCAGGGCACAGATGTTAAAATCTAAGTACCTCCTGAGTGCCCACAGCACCACAATGAAGCACCCCTCTGGGTTTCCTAAAGTTTTAATGCTTTTCAAAATGTTTTGCTTTAAAAGGGCTCCATTTTCAGGAAAATCTTTTATTGTTTGTCGTTGGGGTGGGGGAGGGGTAAAGAAGAGCCAGAAGATTTGGACATTTTTATCACTGTGAAGTCAAGTCCAAGTGACACAATAACGTACATGGATGCAATTTACATCAATGCCAGATATTGTTTTAATGAGGACAGTGACGCTTTAACCCTGCAGTCTTTCAAAACATTTTAATAGTCCTCTTTCCCTTAAGCTGTTTTTTTTGGTGGGACGATCCTGAAAGGTTCTTGCTTTATTCCTGCATGAAAAATAAAAATAGTACAAACAAGGAGAGGCATTTATGGTTCCCAACATCACACTCAAAGGTTCAGATAAAAAGATGATAAACAGTAAGTGAAGTGTAGCTGCCTAACCCCCAACCAATTGTGAGACACCATCCCCCCCTTCACACACACACACACACACACAAGCATACGCGCGCACACTTTACAACAGCAAGTGGACTGGCAAACAAGACTTCAAGTGGCAGCACATAATTCCAGTTTCAACTAAACTTCTCAAGGTCACCAGCACATTACTGGGTCACTCATAAATACATCGAGTAAAGGGGTAAAAACACTCTTCCCATTCTTTCCTGTTGAGATTATTATCAACATGCATCTGGCCAGCAAAGTGATGCCTCCCTATGGTACACAAATCCAGCAGATGCTGAACACATTGGAACCTTACTGTTTATTTTCAATATCCAGGGAAAAAAGAAATTAACAGCGTTTGACTGTTTTAGTGTCGTTTTAAAGAGCTTACCAGGGCCATTAAAACACGAGAACAGAAGTGAAGGTATTAATAAAACTTTCCATTAATTGGGATCTGCAATTGATTAAAAATCATTGGCTTAATTAGAACAAAAATTCAAGTTTCCTAAACAGAGAGTTTAATTTGCTTAAAGCAATCAAGGCAGAACATCTGAAAGTCAGGGGACAACATATTTGAATATTATAAATTCAAATAATATCCTTAATAGCTGTTAAAAGCACAATTAAGTCATTAGGATGTTCCTAAATCATATTTGCAATTTCAAGGTAATTCTTTGGTTCCCACCAATAACACGTTTAATATGTCATGGTGCATATTGAAGTAAATTTTAATTGTGTGTTTGGAGTAAGCACATTTTAGCCATGCAGGCCTATATATTACTGTTAGTGATATTAGTGGATGCTGCTTAAACCATTTATTTAAAATGGGTTAATGCCTCTTTAAGCAAGTGGAGGAAGGAATGTCACATGAACCTGTTAAGCATTCATCTGCTGATATCGCCAACAGTAATTTCTAGGCTCTGGTGACCTGACACCTTCAGAACTGAAGGAGCAGTAAAACAAACAACCCTTTTGTTTGCCTATCTTGTCTGTACTTTAGAACCATTAAGTGCAATGATAATAACTGAAAATCAACATAAAAGTTGCTCAGAACTGGAACCGCTGTACCACAATGTAGGAAGGTGCCTATTCTAGTCTATTCTATTCTAGAAAAGAGAAGGCTGAGAAGGTGACCTAATAGAGGTCTTTAAAATTATGATGGGGTTCGATAGGGTAGATGTAGAGAAGATGTTTCCACTTGTGGGGGAGTCCAAAACTAGTGGTCATAAATATAAAATAGTCATTAATAAATTCAACAAGGAATTCAGGCATTGAATGGTTAGAATGTGGAACTTGCTACCACATGGAGTGGTTGAGGCAAATAGTAGTGATGTATTTAAGGGGAAGCTAGATAAGTACATGGGGGAGAATGGAATAGAAGGATTAGCTGATAGGGTCAGATGAAGAGGGCTGAGGAGGAGGCTCGTTTGGAGCATAAACACCGGCATAGACCAGTTGGGCCGAACAGCCTGTTTCTGTGCTGTATCTATGTAATTCTGTGTAATTCACAAAGGTTTTGTGCACTTTTGTAGAGTCATTCTGTTAAATACAGAAAATCTTTTGAAAACCTACTTAATGCACGCCCACTAAATCTTTACAATAAGTAAAAAATAATGAGTTTTTTTTCTAATACACTGCTAAAAAAACTTCATGATACCATATATCCTGTCACGAAATGTGATATAACTCAAGATCCGAGAAGATAAAATCAATAATTCTTCGTTTAATGTCACATAGCACTACTTTCATCTTTAAAAGGAATCTTAAAACCACTACAGCAAGCAAACTGAGTGCCACAAAAAAAAATCCTTCTCTTATGTTTGTTTTATACGATAACAGTTGCCACCTTGTAATTCACTTCAGCTATTCTCCTCTGTGTGATTTGAAGCCTAAAGCCTTTCTACTCACTAAACTGTTACAGGCCTGAAAACATTTTGCTGTGAACTTTCGGAAAAGCAATTGCAATAGGATTTTGCTCAAATGTTTCCATTGCTGGGACATTCGGTAGAAATGCAATTGCATCATGGTATTCTTTCGCACTGAGTTTGCTGAATACTGATGGAATGCATTCCAGTGAATGTGTGGATCTGTTTATTGGACTGAATACCAACGCTAACTATGCAAATTGCAAAGCTAGGCAGAGGCGCACAAAGTGGGCTGATTCATAAATCGAACCATTCGTCTGCTGGTTATACCAACATGTCTATTTCTGAAGTGATACTTCACAGAAATTCAAATTGCAGCAACTTCAATTTCTGCAAAACAGAATCAATACCAAATTTATACACTAATACAACCCTATACCAGGCATCATCTGGTCACTGTCGGTTAGTGACATTGTAAACAGAGCAGCACGATTTGCTATGCTCATTATTTCGATGGAAGGGGTAAAAAGCATTCGAAAAGAGTGGTTTTACCAGAAACAAACAGATCTCCCGTACCATTGCTCATAGCAAATCTGAGTATACAAGGGGTTAATTTTCACCTTCACCACTAATGGGCTCGCAGCACCGTTCCCATACCACCACCCACCCCCCACCTTAAAAATAGAGCCCCTTATTTCTGACTCAGTTTTATTCTATTTTTTTTCTGTTGCTGTTGATTTTCCTTTCTACCTTTGTGCCATTTGTCTTGAGGCTGCCATCTTTTCCCCTCCACCCAATTCAGACAGGGCACAGTGGGTTTCCCTTTGGGAATTCTCCTGTATCTTTTATGTGTCTGTGTGTCTGTGCCTGTGTCTCTGTCTGTTTATGTGAGTGAGGCTGCATAGACAACCTGTCCTCACAAACTTTCTGCTCCAAGTGCAGGCCTCGGAGGGGGTGGCAAGAGGGCATGCAAGTAGTGCATCTGAGATGCAGCACCATCATCCATGCACATTCCAGCCATGCCACTAGCACTGGACACTGGATCTGAATGGTCACTGATTTGGCAGCAGTCCAGGCATCTACGGAAGGAGTGCAGACTGCCCTTAGGGCCTCTGTCATGGGGGCCTTGCTGTAGATATTCATGGAGCTGCCAAAACTCAATGGTGGCTTGCAAAGTTGTTAAACCATTCTCTAATGTATTGCACATGCCGCTACTAGAATCCTTCACCCAAGCTGCCATATGCAGCACATTATCCGATATCACTGCCAATGCTTGCACCATTGCTTCCTGATCTTCCAAATGCAAGACCCATGAGGTTTCCAGACTTTTCAGATGAGATCTGATGCATGCTGAGTCTCCAGCCAGCAACATATTCCTCCTCATGTACCACCATCAGCCGCCCCTGCTCAACTACGCTCTGTGTCATCCAGTGCACTTCTGTCTGGCTCGCTGTAATTCCCCCAGAGTGGATGCCCGAGCTGGTACTTGGGAGGGGAGTAACCAAAGTGACAGCACGTGCTATGGAAGTGCTGGAAGCTCCAGATGTACAAGGGTCTGTATATTCTTCCTACAGCACATCTAGAAGGAGAAAAGAGGAAGAAAAATTAGAATAATTTCCTGAGGAGTGGAGCTCAGATGGCACTTTCAGAGACATGATACGATTTACTGACAGTTAATACAGGAACAGAAGAAAAATGTTATCATGAATCCACAGTTGCCTCATGCCCTCCTACTTCCCAATTTCTGACACCCTCTATGGCCTCCCTCTCCATCATGTACAGTGCTTCCTCTGTTATTAGCCTGTCTTGTCTTTGAAAAAGAAAGAAAAAAAAATTATCTTTGGTTATCAAGACATGCAATAATACAGTTCACGTAATGTAGCCCATATGGGGTGTGATGACATGTGCACTCAACAGGCAGCATGCTATTCTCAACCCCCAATGGGCGAGTTGCCAATCAGTGGCCTTTTTAATGCATGGAACTCACCCACAATATTTTAATGAAGCTGACCATGGAGATTACAATGGGGTCAGCACTCATATCATTGAGCGGATGCCATGCACGCTCCACTGTACTTCCAGTCAGAATCATACCGGATCAGGATATCCAAGTTATTGACTCAACATTCATCAAGGCTGGATCTCCGATATTGGCTCAAAGAAGAATCTGGAGTTTGTCACTGACCCAGTCACATCATGCCTGCTGTCTCTGCTGCCACATCAGAGTCCCAAGTTGATGTGGAATGGTGCCACCTTTTATCTGTGCTCTGCTCGAGGTCATTCTACCCTTGCGAGGTGCCTATGATAGAACTCTTTGCCTGGGAGTCCATGCTGTCTTTTGATTCAATCTTTCGAGTTCACAGATCTGTGCCATAGATGGTGTAGAATGAATGAAGCCACTGATTCAGCAATCCAACTCAGGTAAAAACACTATCAAACATTGAAACACACACATTTTACACATAAGTTATTTGAGTTCTAAATCTTCTCCTTTCTAGGTGCAATCTGACAGTAAATTAAATGCATTTAGTGCGCTGAGCATTAAAAACTGGTTAATTGTGCAAGATTTTGTACCCAGGTTGAGATTTTGCATTTAAGTGTCATAGTTGGGCCATGAGCTCTGATAATAGGAGCTTGAGTTAAAATTATGCCAATGCCAAGTATATGTTTATCTGGAGTCAGTTCACAAAGTGGTTGGAAATCTCCACAGTTACTTGCCTCTCTTCAAAGTTTAGTTTCAGCTGCTTGGAGATCTGCTCGTGTTTCTGTGATACGAACATACGAATGTAAAAAATTGATGGGCAGGAAAAGATCAGCTGATCCATCAAGGCTGCCTCACACCATTATGGCTAAACACTTCTTCCCCCACCCATCTCCCACCCACCCCCACAGCCTGGTAATCTCCTGCGCGAGGCAAATAAATAAAGAAAAAACCCAGGGCCAACAAGTGTAAGAATACTCTGGAAAATTTCTCTCCGACCCGCTCAGGCGATAAAAACCATTCCAGGAAATCGCATGGACCAAGTGTCATCTATAAAGACACACGGTACTGATTTCTGTCTCAGCAATATCCAGCAAAGTTTCAACAATGCAAACTGAGTGTGACAAACTGTGAAAAGTCAATGAATAGTGGTCTGGGGAAGTCTGGAACCAAGGCCTATTAATAAGGTGCCTAAGCAATGACTTTTCTCAAATGGTTTCATTGTTTAAGTTGCACAAAAATTTACAAGCTTGCTCGGGTCATGACCCAATACAGATGACACACTACTTTGTAGATACATGCATTGTGGGTCTTATACAGCTATACTGTTTTTAACATTTGGGTTGGGTTACTTGTTGGCAGTATCAGGATTATTCTTTGCCAGGAGTCGTAGGTCACATTAAAAGGAACCCTTGCCACTCCCAGGCTTCCCCAGCTTTCATTTCTAGTAACAAGAAGGTGTGCCTCTCAGTTTCACCACAGATTGACATTCCTGCCCCAACAACAAACACATGAATGTGCGAATCAGACCAAGTGATGCACAGACTGCATGCAGAGCTTGGATGTCTGTGACCTCTCCTGCAGGCCCATCTTCAATCCGCTCCAAGTCTCCACAATTGAAGGGGCAGATTTCCGTTCTCTAGTGACCCCTCCCCTTATCTCCCAAGCACTGCCCCAGCCCAGTGCCTAATGAAGCAGTGACTGTAACAAGATATCATTTGCATTAGAATTACCTTAAAATATCTCAACTTTCTCAATTTTGCACGGTGCAAAAATGTTTCCTTTAGCAATGTGTCTGTAATGGAAGAATTGCCATTAATATGTTTTGCTTTACTCACTTGTTCTTATGGCTTCAGAAAATAAAATCTGTTTTTGCCATGGCTGTGAATCAGGATTTCTAGTACAATAAGTCGTATCAGATGCTATACCTTGACCCACTTGCTCAGAAAAGAAAAATAAATGTGGCAATTTTAAAAAGTGAGCCACATACACCAGTAAAGAGAATAACATAAATATATATATATATACCATTCTTTACCTCCCTCCCCCCACCCCTCAAAAGGAAGGAGCATTCTACAAATAGTTGGCTATTTGTAAGTCCTTGACCCTTGTGCATTCATACATTTCCACATCTATAGAAAACTTTCAGATCCAACTTAGTGGCTCCTTAGCTGCAGTTAGTGATAAGCTGACCAGTCTTTGCTCGCCCAAACTGATTTGGCCTCTACTGCCCTCTGGTGCCTCCCAGTCTTGCTCTTTGTTAATCCTTCAGACCTTTAAAGGTCTTTATTCAGTCTCTGCTGGAGCACAGGGCATTCGAATTACACAAGAGCTGTATTTTATAGTCACAGCCACAGATGCAAACCTGTTGCCAGCTGATCTGTTAATCACAAATTCCATCTGAATTAATTAACCTTTAATTTGACCCAAGATCCTTGGAAGAAAGGGCAGGCTTGCCAGAAGTTACAGGCAGAGATGTTATCAAGGCTTAAAAATCACTGCCTGTACATGAGATCAAAGAAAACCCCAAACCCTTACACTGGTGATTAACGTTAATGAAATTAAATAAGTGGTATTTAGACTCCATTATAGACTAAAGGAAAAAAAATCTATGCTTGAAACAAGGCTTCATAATGCTTCAAAGTTTGTTTTGTAAAAACAAAATTCAGCTTTAAATGTCATCTTATGAACTTCTATCAATGATTCTTAAAGATATATAAAGCTCATAGAATTGTTCTGTATATATCATTACAGTTTAGAACATGTATCAGATCCACAGAAGAAAACACAATATGGTCAATTAAAAATATGAATATCTTTCTCTCATCAATTTTTGATTGCTAAAGTTCTCTAATAATGGATATGAAGTCACTTATCACCAGCATTGTGGATCCAATTACACTCTATTTATAAACTCATCTATTTAGAAGTTGATTACATTGTTAAGATTTACCAATAATAGAATTATGAACTGCACGTGTAAACTATTGTCATATATAAATACAATGATATGAATAATTACAGATGAGACAAAAAATAAGCTAGCTCAATGAAACAATGTAAATGGTCCATTGAACATACCAATGATCTAAATTCAATTAAATATCAAATATATTATTATATATATGTAATTCATTTTTTACTGCACAGGATGAAACTTTCACAGTGACTGTCCCATCTGCACAGCTACTGCATGAATATGCATGAAATTATATATGACATTGCTCAGCCCATTAATAATCTTGTCATTTGACTTGTGCAAAGTTTCAGCTCCTTGCCTCTGACGTGTTCATTCTCCAAGTGACAAGTGCGGGAGAAGAAAAAAAAGTCATGTTTTCATTGGGATTAAGTGGCTGAAAATTTGGTTGGATTTTGGGTTATAGAAGGAAAGCAGCAATGAGTCTTGTTGCAAAGCAGAAAGCAGTGGGTGTGATGGTATGTGCACTGACCTTGAGGAGGGACTGTGGGTAGCCTGCTTTCGTAGGTAGCAGTTGCACAGAGGTTTGGGTTACAGCCTCTCTAGTCATCCATCATCTAAGCCTATTCTCCTCTTTGACAGCTTAGTACAAGGCCTGACATTTGACACCAAGACCCCAGGAGCAGACCCAACTGGGGCCCAGGGATTTTGAAAAAAAAGGGGGAACATACATAGTGAACTATTAAAATAAGAAGAAAATGCATCCTCAAATTAAGCATAAACTGCAACGGCATTCGAAATCTAAAACAGTGTGGTAACCATCCTGAATTCTAAGGGAAAGTATAATTAGATTCATGTGGAACTGTGTATGGTAGAAGCAGAGAATAGGGGAACTCTCTCAGCGTGACACCACTACCCAGTGCATTTGCTGGTTTCACAATGACAAGTGATATCCCCCTTTTTAATATTCTGGTGTAAGTTGAAGAATTTGCATGCTTCAATGAAGAGAAGAGCCAAGCACAAAAGAGAACTGATGCAAAGTTTTTAAGCAGGGGCTTAACAATTAACACATCTCAATGGCCTTACATCAAGTAAGATAGTGAGACACAGAGAGAGAAATAGAAAGAGAGAGGGCTGTCCATAGCCCAGTGGTATGTCTGGTTGATTTTATTAGAGATTTTTCTTCAGCACTTTCACGGATTGACATCGGGGAGGAATTCACATGTCGAGACAGATAACATCTTACTGCTGGCAAAAGGGTCTATTCAGACTTGTATGTTAGTTTGTTGATAACTTATTCCGCATTGCCTGGGACTGAAAGATAGACATTTCTCCTTTTATCTCCTTACACTTGCTCCCTGCATACTAAAACCCTACAGTGACAGAGATACATCTCGTCATCCCGACACATAGGACAACGTGCTTACAGTCCGTCCAAATGAAACTAAGATCCTTAAAGGTGATGTGAAAACTGAAAACCTTCTGATATTAACATATATGTTTGTTCTATTAATTTCAAATCCAATTTGGATTTTAACCGAGATGAATTTGTTTCATTTTAATAAAAAAGTTGCATAACATATACTGATGATGTCATGTGTTAGAGTACATTCTGCACTGTGGTGTTTAACTAAATACCGTGACCATAGAATAGTGAAGGGAGTGGCTCATAACCTGCAGTCACTGCAGTAATCAGAGGTTTAGAGCCTTGCATAGGCCAGCATGCCTTCCTATCTGTAATCCCTTTTCAGTTCTCAGTCAGATTACACGAACTGTGTAAATATATATTGAGTCAAAGAGGTATGATTACTATAAAAAATATTAATACATATCCTTTCCAACTTCATTCCTGCAGGCACCAGAAACCTTTGTATTAATGAAATCAGTTTGTAATATTTCTAACAGGTTTGGTCACAGAGGTTTATCTTTATATGAAATTAAAATGCACTACTAATAAATTTGTGAATGATGGCAAACAAAATGAATAATGGAAGTTTTAATGGAGCGTGCAAACCAAAGATTATGTCCCCAGGCGTATGATTGTAATTTCTTATATATGTAAAAGAGCATCATTCCCACAAAAGTGAGAAGGCAAATCTTGTTTTGTGTAACCACAAAATGCAACTGCTTAATTTGCATCACAAAGTCTTCATTTACATAGAATGGAATTATGTCATAAAAATGTCCTTGCATGTGATGTCATCACATGCAAGGACACATGAAACTGCTCTGCTCATCATCCCTCCTCAAACATCAACAGCCTCTTTAAATATAAATATGCTATCTATATTGGTGCTGAATCATATTTATCTTATATTAATAATTGCATTTGTATAGCGCTATTACATCAAGGCATTTCAAATCACTTTGCAATGATTTCTTTTTGAAGTGGACTGACTGTTATAAAACTCGGTACTTGGTATCTAACTCCCTCTCTCTCTTTGACAGGTCCCTCATACTAAGATCAATGGTGTGTGACCTCAGTGTCCTGTTTGGCTCTAAGTTGAACTTCAAAAGTGACCTCTTCACTACCACTAAGACCACCTTTTTGCACCACTGCAGCGTTACACATCTTTGCCCCTACCTCCTTCCCACTACCACTGAAATACTTATTCATGACTCACGGGGGGTCATTTTAACTCCTGGCGATGTAAAATGGGCAATTTTGGATCTGCTGCCCATTATGCACCTTCTCCCGATTTTCCTCTCCACTGACTTCAATGAAAATGAAAATCTGGAGAGATGTATAATGGGCGACCGGTCTGATATCGCCCATTTTACACTGTCACCAAAAGTTAAAATTATCCCCCATTTACTCCAATGCTTTCCTTAATGGTCTCTACCCTTTACCACTTTCAACTTATCTAAAACTCTGCCACCTGCACCTTATCCCATTCTGTTCCCCATTTCCCCTGTGCTTGCCAACCCTCAGTGGCTCCCTATCTATGCATTAATTTCAAAATATTTTTACTCATTTACAAATCCCTCATGGTTTCAGCCCTCCTTCTCCTGCAACCTCATTCAGCCCTATGTTTCTGTACATGCCCACCGATCTTCCAATTCTGGCTTTCTTTGCAAATCCCCCTTCTATTCATTGCACTTTCAGCTGCACTGCCGCCAACCATTTTGACAATGCACTCCAGAACACTCTCCCTAAGCAACTTCTCTCCCTTCCTTCAAAAGATTCCTCAAAATCTATCTCTTTGATGTGGTTTTCAGTCACTACCTCAAACCTTCCTCCATTTCTTCATTGTTTCCACCTCTGTGAAATGTTTTGGGATGTTTTATTATGTTAAAGGTAGTATACAAGTGTGAGGCATTGTTATTTTAGATTGTCGAGGAGCTAACACAAGGGCTGATTCAGGCGCTCCCGGCAAGGAGCAGTACTCATAGGATTACTGATCTGGAAATCGCAGGCCCACACTATATGATTTTCAAATTAATAGGTAGAAAATCCAAGTATTTTAACTGTATGATTGTCCAACCATTTCTGCCTTTGGGCACCACACCTTGTTGGAAGTGCCTGATTAGGGAATCAGCCTTATACTCCCAATAGATTATCTTTAAAACATACATTTTTACTAGATCATCCAGGATCTGATGCAAATCCACTGCTAGTGATTTGACATTTAAACCCATAGATCATTAGGAGTCAAATACATAACACAATAAAAAATAGATTTATACCTAGCAATACATCTCAAAAATATGCCCCTTGCCAAACTGACATTGGCAAATATTTACTTATAGTTCTGTAATTTGTTTCATTATTGCTTCTACCTTTTATCCTCTCCTGTGCTACCCCCCATTAACTGCTCCCACTGCCTCACCCCCATCCCATCATGCATGGTCCCTGGCAGAGAGAAAGACCTGGAAATGTAATCATAGGTTTCTGCCAGTGCCATCCTTAGGTACCATCCTAAGAGGTGAGGGAGAGTGGCCCAGCAAAGACGATCTTTGCTGTGGGGAAATGCCTGGCTTCAGCTCAGGTGCTTACTCAATGGGAAACCTTGGACATTGTATGGGCACACCTCATGTACTATCACAACTTGCCATTCTTCACTGAAAAAACACTCTTTAGACTCATATGTGGTTGATACAGTCAGTCCCACTGTGATGGTGACACACTCTTATCTTAAAGAAAATATACCTTTTAGATATGGACAGAAGCGTTGAAATGATTTGAATTTGTTTCAACAATAAGGATTAATTTTGACCTGGACTTTGGGTTAGTCCCCTTTGGCTTGCTATCTCCAGTGGTTATTCTCAATGATGGGAGTCAGTGAACCGTATAATTGGGCGGTTTAGGTTAAAATCGAAGCTTAACTAAGTGAATTTGCATTTCATCATTGTGTATAACCACTGGAGATATCAAGCCAAAGGGGACGAACCCAAAGTAAAATGGGGGTCCAACCCGAACCAGCCCCGTTCCCGCCTGGTGGGTTAGGTTAAAATTGTGTCTTTACCGTTTTCCTTCCCCAACTCTAATCACTTTTTCCCGAAAAGCAAAATTCCAAATATTTCTTCAAAACGAAATGTGCAAAATAACTAAAAGCTCTAGCACACAAATGAAGCTCTGTGTGATAAGTCTTTCTAGTATGGTTGGGGGGTGGGGGGAGAAGGGAAGCAGTCAGTATTTGTACTGCTCATCTGTGACTTACAAAGAAGTTATTTGTGAGGTGCTAGTTTTCACAAAGTCCTTTTCCCTCTGTTTACAAAATAACAATACATTTGAGTATTAAAGTAAACCTCAACTGAAATTTAAAGTTGTCTGTTATCACATCAGCCATTCCAGATGAGTGCAGCATGTTTGGTACTTCACAGGCTGCTGCCAATAGACATAATATAAAAGTATTGTTGACTGCAGTAAGGGCGAGAACTAAATCAAACTGCAAACACAAAGTTGAATTGGGCTACCCCTGGATTATTCCCAGCTACCTGAATTTGACCCAGTTTAGTCAATTTTTGATTTAAAATATGCCCGTTCCTTTAAAAATAAATGCATGACACCATTTTCATGTTCCTCTTTCCCTTGTGTTCCTCTGTGCACGTGTAGCTATTTTTCATGTCCTGCCACAGGTATGGCAGTTGCAGGACTGGGAGTTGTTTGTGTCTTTTCATGTCAATTTTGTTTCTTTACGCTATTTTTAGCCCATTTCCTGATGGTCTAGAGGTGAGTATGTGACCTTACTTTCTGACCACATTGGTGGTCCAGTAAATAGGATGTTGGGGAAGGTGGGCAGAGTACTGATGATGATTGTGGTAGAATCATAGAAAGGTTACAGTACAGAAGGAGGCCATTTGGCCCATCGAGTCCGTGCCGGGTCTATGCAAGAGCAATCAAGCTAGTCCCACTCCACCGCCCTATCCCCGTAACCCTGCACTTTTTTTCATTTTGCGTACTTACCCAGTTCCCTTTTGAAAGCCACAATTGAATCTGCCTCCACCATCCCCTCGGACAGTGCATTCCAGATCATAAACACTCACTGCGTAAAAAAAATTTCCTCATGCCACCTTTGGTTCTTTTGCCAATCACTTTAAATCCATGTCCTCATGTTCTTGACCCTTCCGCCAATGGGAACAGTTTCTTTCTATCTATTCTATCTAGACCCTTTATGATTTTAAATACTTCTATCAAATCTCCTCGCAATCTTCTCTGTTCCAAAAAGAACAACACTAGCTTCTCCAGTCTATCCATATAACTAAAGTCCCTCATCCCTGGAATCATTCTAGTAAATCTCTTCTACACCCTCTCTAAGGCCTTCATATCTTTCCTAAAGTGTGGTGCCCAGAACTGGACATGATATTCCAGTTGTGGTCGAACCAGTGTTCTATAAAGGTTTATCATGACTTCCTTGCTTTTGCACTCTATGCCGCTATTTATAAAGCCCAGGATCCCAAATGCTTTTTTAACCGCTTTCTCAACCTGCCCTGCCACTTTCAACGATCTCTCTGTTCCTGTACCCCTTTTAGAATTGTGCCCTGTTGTTTATATTGCCTCTCCTCGTTCTTCCTACTGAAATGTATTCCTTCGCATTTTTCTGCGTTAAATTTCATCTGCCACGTGTCCGCCCATTTCACCAGCCTGCTTACATCCTCTTGAAGTCTTTCACTATCCTCTTCACTGTTCACTAGACTTCCAAGTTTTGTGTCATCTGCATCTTTGGAAATTGTGCCCTGTACACCCAAGTCCAAGTCATCAATATATATATAGATGTGCATCCAATCCTTGGAGAAGATACATTCAGATTACCTTGCAGTCGAGTAAAACATAGACCCTTGCTTTCATTAGCATGATTTGTCTTTGTCTTTAGCTTCCCAACTATTAGAATTATAGGAATGAAACCTAAAGAAGTTGATGGACTCATGCCGATCCACAACACCACTAGTCACGTGGAGCTTGACTTTTTGATATCAACACTTGCTGGTGATATCATAATGCTGAGCTGTTTGTCCCTTCTCTTACCTTCCAATAACAAAACAGATGAATCATAACCTGGGATGACAAGGGCCCCCAAGACAATGTCTACATTAATCCACTCTAATCTTCATAGACAGTAAAATCATAAAGAAAACAAACAGGGGCCTGAACATGGGATAATGTTTCGGTGTAACTGTGTTTTATAGAATGGTATGCTGAAAGTTTTCTTTGTTTAGTGTCCATTTGGTAAGAATGATAGACTGCGACTCAAATGAATGGATTGCACACACAATCCAAAAAACCCATTCTCTTCTAAAACTGAAGTCCTCCACAGGGTGCAGGTATTTTAAATTCAGATTGAATCAACTATAAGATAAACTGGTGTAGTTAGTTTGGATCAACAGTTACTGTAATTCACATTCAAACCTAATTAAAGATCTTTGTTATCCTGCAGGGATGGAGGAAACAGCGTGAATAAAGCCACAGCCATGGAAGCAAATCAGTGCTATCAACGATAGTGACAGATATGCAAATCCCTGGCAATCCTTAACGCAATGATGATTTTAGAGAATTTTAACACATTTGTCTAAGCTATCATTTAGTTATTTAGGAGGTGAAGCAATTTTGAAATGGGTGGGTGTAAGTCATAAAGGGATATTGGTCCCGATATTAGCGGGGAGGTGCGATGGCAGCAGGGGGGCAATTGGGCATGTCGGTAACCCGCCCAATCAAATCTGTCCATTCCCCATGTGATCGCGGGTCAATTGGAACACTTAACATGGTTTCCGGGTTTGCCGTCCGAAAGCTGCGCAGCGGGCGGACTGCGCACCCGCATCATAAATACTGTGGCTACGAGAGCAGGTCAGAGGCTGGGTATTCTGCGGCGAGTGACTCACCTCCTGACTCCCCAAAGCCTTTCCACCATCTACAAGGCACAAGTCAGGAGTGTGATGGAATACTCTCCACTTGCCTGGATGAGTGCAGCTCCAACAATACTCAAGAAGCTCGACACCATCCAGGACAAAGCAGCCTGCTTGATTGGCACCCCATCCACCACCCTAAACATTCACTCCCTTCACCACCGGCGCACTGTGGCTGCACTGTGCACCATCCACAGGATGCACTGCAGCAACTCGCCAAGGCTTCTTCGACAGCACCTCCCAAACCCGCGACCTCTACCACCTAGAAGGACAAGGGCAGCAGGCGCATGGGAACAACACCACCTGCACGTTCCCCTCCAAGTCACACACCATCCCGACTTGAAAATATATCGCCGTTCCTTCATTGTCGCTGGGTCAAAATCCTGGAACTCCCTTCCTAACAGCACTGTGGGAGAACCGTCACCACACGGACTGCAGCGGTTCAAGAAGGCGGCTCACCACCACCTTCTCGAGGGCAATTAGGGATGGGCAATAAATGCCGGCCTTGCCAGCGACGCCCACATCCCGTGAACGAATAAAAAAAAAAATCACAGGCTGTCAGCTGGAGGAGCTCTGCTTGAAGGGACAGTCCTCCAATGGCTGCTCCTGGAGCAAACACCCACACAGCACAATGGAGCAGCACAAGGGAAAGGCTGCTCCTAGATTTAGTGATGCCACACTCCAGGTGCTACTGGATGGGGTGAGGAGGAGGAGGGATGTCTTCTACCCGGCGGACGGGAGGAAGTGGCCTGTCTCTGCCACCAAGAAGGCTTGGCTCGAGGTGGCAGAGGAGGTCACCAGCAGCAGCAACGTCTCCTGCACATGGATGCAGTGCAGGAAGAGCTTCAATGACCTGACTAGGTCAGCCAAAGTGAGTACACTTACTCATTCTACTACATTCTGTCTTCCACATCACCACCCCCACCCCCCAACTCATTCTGCACTGCCAAAACTACTCTATCAGATCACTCCTTACACCCACTCAAAGCTCATCCTCAACTTACCTGCATTTCCTCAGCACTTCCTCACCTCCCCATTAGTCACCCCACCACTACCACTCAACCTAATCCTCATACAATGTCATGGCTCTGTCTCATACTCACCCTCTGATGCATCTCTTTCACGGTCAGCCCCACCCAAGCCAGTGCATTCATCAGTTGGCCACGTCACCATCACTCACTCATGCGTCTGTACTTTCTCCCCTTATAGGAGAATAGAGCCCAGAATGGACGGGAGAGGGCGAGGACCGGAGGGGGGCCTCAACAGATCGTCATCCTCACAGACGCCAAGCAGGAGGTGCTGGAGCTGAGCCGCACACTCGAGTGCCTGTCCGTCGGGGACGCGGAGACTGACACCCGACAAATGTCTGGTGACAGAACTTTAACATTCAGCACTGACAATATGAATTGATGTTAATATGCCTTGCAATCTTCAGCACCTCAGTATGCTCATCGCAACATGACACATCTGTGATCATGCTTAATATTGCCTTCTGTTCTCTTACAGGGCCTTCAGCGACCGCGATTCCTCAGAGGACCTGCCTGCCTCTGAAGGTGCATCGTCACACCTGAGCGAGCCATCCACTAGTGCAGATACACACACCTTGGTGGGTCCCAGTCCGCAGTTAGTTGAGGTTGCACATGGTGAGTTACCACACACATGTGAGCACGAGCAGACACTGGTGGCAGCATTCCTCTCCAGACTCTGCTCAGCTGGACATAGTTGCTGAACCCTGGGGGCCAACCTTTAAAAGGAGAATGATCGAGGGGCAGCAGCACATTTGCGGGGTGCTGGAACGGGTCCACGCGCACTCTCCACAAATGCGCAGAGGATGGAGGAGTCCAACGCCTACATGAGTGGAATGGTGGCACAGGTACAGGAGGGAATCTCTGAGATACTGTCACAGGGACATGAAGGCATCTCTGAGATAGTGCCGCAAGTAAGTGCGGGAATGTCTGCGATGGAGAGAAGGCTAGCCTCCATCGAGCTTCAAGCATGGCTCAAAAATGAGTCCATTCAAGCCCTGACAATGGCCGTTCAGACTCAGGGTGAACAACTTTCTGCCGCCTTAAACGGGCAGGCAGATACACTTGCACTGGCCTCACAAGGCTTCACACATGTCCTCCAAACTGTCGTCCAGCAGGGTGGTAGGAGTGATGTGGGCCTGGCACAGGGGAGAGATGATGGTAAAAGGGGACATGGAAGTGTGGACACCACTCAAAGCGCCCCCACGAGTCACCCGTTGACCCCCTCTCAACCAGTACCTGCAATGCTGCCTCCTCTCCAGGTGGCCGAGTCTGCCTCTGCAAAGGTGCAGGTGGAGCAGTCTTTGGAGGGGCCCTCCCAGGCACCAAAACCCAGAGGGCATCGGCCCAAATCAGTCAGGACATGAACAAGAGCAACCTGCCACTACCTCTGCTGCAGCCACGTAGAAGCAGTCGGAAGCCAAAGGCGAAGGTTTTGCAAGCACGAAAGGGATGCACAAGGGTGTTTGACGTTTGGTCACGTTTTTTATTTATGTTTGCTTTTTATTAAACTCACATTCAATATTATTATTGTCACCACTACTGCCTCATCTTGGCCATGTTTGACTGGCTTCTATAATAAGGCCCTTTCATGAGATTCACTATGAACACCGACACTTGATGCCACCCATTCGGTCACTCTACAGTGGCTGTATGTGTTGTTGCAAAACTGTTTTGTGCAGCGAGGGTGGGGGGGGCGGGGGGGGCGGGGTTGGTGTGGGCACTGCTCTATCCAGGTGGTGAGGACTGGACTCTTCACATTGTCTGATGTTAGGAGAACTGTTCACATATCAGTGACTCCCTAGCCTCACAAGCAACCAGGTGAGCCGTTGTTCTACCCATGGGTTGCTCCTGCTCCTGCTCCTCCTCCTCCTCCTCCTCCTCCTCAATGTGGGTGGCAGATGTAGATGGGGCCTCCTCAAGTGGCCCCCCTCTCTGTTGTGCCCTGTTGTGCATCCCACTCTGTCTGGCGCATATTGAAGTGCTCCACCAGAATGATCAAGGCACCTGAAGCGCATCTTGAGCAGCCCTATAGCATGCTCAATTGTAGACCTGGTAGCGATGTGGCTGTCATTATATCGACACTGTTGGTTGGTGATGGGGTTCCTCAGAGGTGTCATAAGCCACATGTGCAGGGGGTATCCCTTGTCACCGAGAAGCCAGCTCCTACGGGTGTTCGGTGCGTGGAAGAGGGGCGGGATGTTAGATTCCTGGAGGATGAAGGAATCATGGCAGCTGCCAGGGTATCTGGCGCACACGTGAAGGAATCTCTTGAGGTGGTCACAAACGAGCTGAGTGTTGATGGAGTGATAGCCCTTCCTGTTGATGAACAGTCCTGGCTCATGTGGAGGTGCTCGTATTGCTATATGGGTGCAATTGATTACATCCTGCACCCATGGGAAGCCAGCCCCAGCATGGAATCCCACTGCCCTCTCCGTCTGGCTGAGATTGTCCATGGGCAAGTTGACATAGTGCGAAGCCCTGCGATACAAGCCGTTGGTAACCTGCCTTATGCACTTGTGAGCAGAAGACTGATAGACCCCGGCGATGTCCCCGATGGCACCCTGGAATGATCTGGAGGTGAAGAAGTTGAGGGCAGTGCTGACTTTTACAGCGACAAGTAAAGAGATGCTGCTCGGCCCAGCCAGGAGCAAGTCAGCATGAAGGAGGCTGCAGATGTCTGCGACTACCTGGCAACTGACTCTGAGCCTCCGTATGCACTGCTCCTCAGAGAGGTCCAGGAAGCTGAGCCTCGGTCTGTAGACCCTGTTGCGAGGGTAGTGCCTCCTGCAACGTCGCTCTCTCTGTTGTTGCCCTCCGTGCTCTTGTGCAGGTGCCTGTGGCGCAGCACTGTGTTGTGGAGCTCCACGTGGCGGAGGTGGATGCCGTGCCTGGCGAGGCTGGTGATGTTGCTCATCCTCGGATGTAGTGGTGAATGCAGCCATGGCGCCTCCATCCTGATGGTGTGAGGTTGAGGGGGTCCGCAAAGTAGTTAAATATGTTTGAACAGCAGAGTTTTGGGTGGAAAGTAAGAATTTTGAGTGAAAACACAAAGGTCTTGCAGCCAAAACTTTGTCTGAAGTGACAGAGTGCCCTGCTGCAATAAATGACGTTTTCTCCCCACCTGTCAAATAAGCATTTGCATCTCCCACTGGCTGCTGGCTGAAACACGTCTGTTGCAACAGGGAGTGTTTCCCACAGCACGGGAAACACGCTGTGGGTGCTTCAAAATCGCACCCCTGCCAAAATATCCAGTCAATCAAGTAGTTCAAGTACCTCACCTATCGGACAAACTAGGCAAATTATCATCCCTTCGGCTTTCATTGCCAGTGGGACTCCTGCATTCGGGAGGCACGCGCGCACACAGACACGTCACTGGGGAACCCGGAAGTCAGCGGGTTGGAGCCGGGCTCTGAACCTGCTCGGCGTTTTAGTGATTTTCGGAGCCCCCCCAACCCCCAATGCAGCCGCTCCGTCACCAGAAAATCGGCCCCATTGTCTCACAAGAGTTTTCGCATGATCCCTGGGACAAGATGAAGAAGGAGATGGGTCATCAAAAGTTAGTCTCCAAGGAAATGATGCAAACACATAGAGAAACATCAAATCAACCCATACCAAGCTAAATTCGTCCAAAATATATATTTTTTAAATGTCCAAAAAACCTCTGCTATGGCCTTTTGCAGTTGCTGCTTGCAGGTGCTGGCTCCTGATATTGTACCAAGTGTGTTTCACACCATAACAATGTTAACAGGACAGTCACTGAGACCTCTGTGATTTTACAATAAATATTATTTCAAATGGATTCAATAGGAGCAACCTCATAAAAAGATCCCACTATTTGATCCATTTCAAATATACTTGGCACTAAATCACAGTGTGCTTGATCAATCTGCCAATATGTTTGCGATAAATCAATGTGCTCTAACAAGAAAAGCATGGCTCAATCAGGTCCAAATAGACATTAAGGGACCTTCAAATAATCTGACATGAAATAGGTGCAACCAGAGCCATAAAAGATAATTGTACCACAAGTTAATATAGCCACAGGCCTTCTTTGCCATTACTTTGAGACTTGAGTATAAATGACAATATGCATAAATATCACTACTACCACACTGGTAGCTTATAAAGCATTGGGTTAAGCCAGATACATTTCCATTTATTCAACACTGAAGGGCTTGTTTGGCTTCAGAATTGAAAACATTTTAATTATATAGGATTTCTAAAATATTCCTTAAATAAGTGCCTGTAAATTTTATATGAAAGAAAAAGAAAAGAAAGGAATTACATTTATATAGCGCCTTTCAGGACATCCCAAAGCACTTCATAGCCGATGAAGGACTTTTGAAGTGTAGTCACTGTTGTAATGTAAGAAACACAGCAGCCAATTTGGTCCCACCAACAGCAATGTGATAATGACAAGATAATCTGTTTTAGTGATGTTGGTTAAGGGATAAATATTGGTCAGGACATCAAGGAGAACTCCCCTGCTTTTCTTTGAAATAGTGCCATTGGATCTTTTATGTCCACCTGAGAGAGTAGACAGGGCCTCAGTTCAACGTCTCATCTGAAAGAAGGCACCTCCGACAGTACATCACTCCCTCAGTACTACATTGGAGTGTCAGCCTGGATTCTGAGCTCAAGTCTCTGGAATGGGGTTTGAACCCACAATTCATTACCTCATAGGCAAGAGTGCAATGACTGAGCCACGACTGACACTTATGTTCCGAACTATAGGGAAAACTGTCTGGACATTTTGGAGCTAATTTTGGCACTCTTAAAAAAAAGTTGAAAGTATCTACCTTCAAATAGTTTTAGAAATATCACAGGAGCTACTATAATCCTCCAAATCTTTCATTTTTGATAGTAATATTCATAGAAATGTTTTCCATTTTGGTGTCAATCTGTATTACAGAGTGATTGATTCTTTGTGAATTGCAGTAGCATTTCTACATCTGACATGCAATACTAAGAGAAATTTGGGATTCTCGATTCTTCTCGAGGCAGACAATCAAGTGCTTTTGACATGCCTAAAGTTTGTTCTGATCGGGTAGGATGAATTGGGTACAGTCATACCCAACTCATGTTTGAGGACTTAGGTGGTACTTGCATTTATGCCAATGGTCACAGTGCGAAAGCACCATGTCATAAAGAAAAAAAGACTTGCATTTATCCAGTGCCATTTCTGACCTCAGGATGTCCCAAAGCTCTTTTCAGCTAATAAAGTACTTTTGAAACGTATTCACTGTGGCAGCCAATTTGTGCACAGCAAGATCTCACAAACAGCAGTGAGATAATGACCACATAATCTGTTTTAGTGATGTTGGTTGAGGGATAAATATTGGCCAGGTCACTGGGGAGGACTCCCCAGCTCTTAAATGAAATGTTAATGTAGATAGTGCTGCTCTGTGTTGTTTCATTGATCACGTTAGACAACTGCAAAGAGCTAATCTAAGTGTCCAGTCCCATCTAAATTGACTTTTTTCAAAACCTGTATTTTTGTTTGAATTATGCACAGAAGAGATCTGACATCATCCTGTGTATTGATGGTTTCACAAATGTCTTTTTTTGAGAGACAAACTTCAATAAGAAAATAACACCATTGGATGTTTTTAGTCCCACCCTGTTCCTTTTAACGCTGTGCCTCAATTCAAAAGAACGACAACTAGTCTCAGTAGTAGATGGCAGTTAAAAGTCTGAATGGCACTTGTGCAAGTTCAAATCCTTGGAGTGCCCCTGTGCCAATGCAAAGTGGGGTAGAAATGATCAGCAATATTATCATACTAAAGCTTAATGCGCTCACACAAGATTCCTCCATTACTTTAATGCAGGCTCACTTAAAATAGCGACACAAGAGCATTCAGAGCAAAGTACAATAAGTCAGTAATTTCTACTCTAGTAGGTTTTATGCCGGGGTTTAATGAGCACTTGTGCTTTCCTACTGACAAAAACTAGGTTCACTGTTTTCTAGAATCGTCAGCATTAAATTTTATTTACACTATCACAGCTGTGTGCATGAAAATAGAGCTCTTTTTCAGGAACTATGCAGCAGAGATCAATTCTTACTGCGTTTGGCTGCAAAGCATTATCTGGTTGCAGCGCATAGAGGGAAATCAGGTGGGGGGATTAAATCCCCATAACGGAGCCTGTCAGATATTCTGTCCGTTCACTTAAATGGTTGGAAAAGCAGGCAGGCTCCGTTACACAGGTGCAATCCTGCCAACCCGATTTTTCTCTGTGTGCTTCAAATGATATTTCACGCCTAAGTACAATAAGAGGAATATCTGTGCCTCAATATCTTTCACTTCCCTGAAGATCGAACGTAATATTTTTTTCATTAGTGTATTGAAATATGCCAAAATGCCTTTTCAATGTCTTGAGGACTTCAAGAATATTTCCGCTTAAATAAAAAATAAGATAGGGGCTCCCTTGATGAGTTGTTGTGTAAATGCACTGTCTAGTTGGCACTTTGCCATGTTGACTGGGAAAATCCCACATTCAATCTCTGGTCTGCACTGAGCTAGCTGATCTCAACCATGGCTGATTCAGTAGGGGCACTGAAATTAGTCTCAGAATCCCAAGGAGGAAGAAGAAAATATATTGGGGCCTCATTCCTTGTCGCCACCCAGAAACATCTGGAAAGTGCTGATGTGGACATTAGGTGAGAAGAGGATCAGGCTCAACTGTAACAGTTTCTTCCCCCACCAGCTGAATATTCACTACCTAGGCTTACACACGAAGATTGGCCACGGGGCAAGGTATCAGAGGGCTGATGGTGCCATGGATTCTCCTTACATTTGCTACATAGTGGCACGAGTAGAGGCTCTAAAAGCAAATTATCTGTCAAGGTTCTCCAGTGGGGAATGGTGGAGAAGTAGTGGGCCTAAAAAAAAACTGTAAAATTGAAGGGAAGAAAGTTTTTTTTTTCCAGAAAAGGACATTTTGGGCCAATTTTCAAAATGTCTGTGGATCTGTAATGTAATTTTCAGAAAGCCAGTTGTTTATCTTTTTTTGTGAGACCATAATATTTTATTAAACTTCAACTCACAGAAATAACTTGTAGTTGTGAAATAGGCAAAAATATCCCCCATTTCTGTTTGGATGCCATGCAACATTGGTGGCCATTTTTTTCCAAAGCAACAAAACTGTCAAATCACCATTCCAATAATGTAATATTGCCTGTTTAAACATGATGCTCAGATTTTATAGGAAACAGATTATGACGCAAGAGAGTTGTTACACCATTATGATCTTGATGATGATGATGATGAAGGAAAAATTCTGCCTTTCATTGTTGCTGATGTAGGACAGTTTGTAGTTAATTTCTGCTTTATATTAATTTTCTAAAAAATGGACCTACCTACTAGCATCAAGATGCAGGGACCATAAATTTACATGGGGTTCACCCAATTTCCTGCCATAACTTCAGCAGGACTTCTGAATAAAAGCATAATCAGCCATTTTTAGCCATTCATGCCGTTTTGCTGCGGGTTGTGTCAATCTCCTGCCAGAGAACCCCCACAGAAATTCCAGGTGGGCTTGTTTTTCCTGTTGGCCAATGTTTTAGGCACAAAATGATACATTTGGACTAGTCTTGGCAGATGTGTGATTATATGATGGTTTATATGGCTCGTAGGATGGATTGGATCTTAAGAGTCATATTTTGAGGTTGATTCCCCAAACTGGTTGCTCCAGGCAGGGAGCACTGGTCAGGAAATTTCAGTCCCACAGCCCTTGATTTTCTCTCCTTTTAAATGAATAGATGGAAAATCAGGAGCTGTGGTCCTGCGATACCTACACCAACACTCCCTCTGAAGACTACTCCTTGCTGGGAGCACTTGACCGGAGTTTCAGCCTTTATATGTTCTTTGAAAATAAAGATTATTCAAGAAGAATCCATGTTATTTCAGCCTGTTGAATGCACTGTGGCACTGAACAGTGTTCATTCCTACAATTCGTCACACCATGAGTTCACAATCTTGGTCAGGTCATTGGGTGAAATGGGGAGTGGAGACAAGATGGTTTCCTGCAGATAAGGAGCAAAAGTAGTGAACAAGTTAACTCTTTAAAGGGACTGGTAAAAACTAATATTTGATAGAGGCTTGGGAACAAGGTTGCACAGTTAGGTGGAGAATGAGGCATAATCACTGGACCATTTAAATAACGGACAGAAAATATCATGAGGAAAAGGGAAAAATCTGCATTCATCTGCAACCTGTGAATTACATTACACTGAACTTTCAACTGCCAGTAACAAATAAAAGAAATAAAGGAACATTTTCAGCCTTGGTAAGACTCAACCTTTTGTAGTTTGCCCTGTGTCTGCCTTAATAGATTAAAAAAAGATAGCATTTCACTATATTTAGAATGTTTGTTACAATTCTATTTTATGATTAAATATACCTAAAATGCTAGTAATTAAAAGAACATGCCAGATGATTATAGAAAAGAAAAATCCAGTGAAATTTGAAAATCTCTGCCTGGCCCAAAATGCAGTTGCTCTTCCAAAGGTAAATGTATCCCTGTGAAAGAAATGCCGGGCACATTTTGTGTCATCAGTACAAGCACCTCTGCAGACAGATCCATTAGATCATGTCCTGGTTTGGACCTAAATCAACGAACTACAAGCAGCGCCATATGGTTAATTTTTAAGCTGGCTGATCTTGTGTTTAATAATAAAGTGGGAGTCCGGGAACAGTGAAGGCTGTGTCTAAAGGGCAGCGCATCATCTTATTAGTCAAAAGTGACTTAATTGGGAGGAGGGGGTGGGGGGGGGGGAAATCTGGTCATTGCATGCCAGTCGCATTATCCTCTCCAGTGACTTCGGCAATCTATGTAACAAATTGTGCTCATTCAGTGGGCAAACTGCAGTCGCATGAGTCCTGCCAGGAATACTGGCGCAAAAAGATCATCCACTCTGTGAATCTAACTCATCCCACTTTATTCCTGCTAATATCAACCCCCTCCCCCCCACCAATAAAGCTGCATTTGTTTGGTCGCTATGTGTCTCTGGGTTTCTGAGGTGAGTATAATATGTTTCAAGTTGTTAGATCTTAATAAGCATTAAAATCAAATTCTCACTGTCAGTCTCATCTTTCTATCTTTTCTTTTCCCTCTCTGTCTCTTTGTGCCTATTTGTGTTCTCATTTCTGTTTCTCTTCCCTCCCTTTTATTTCTCTCTCCTTCCCCCCAACCCTCTCTCAGTCACTGCCTGTATATATAAACTCCACAGATGAAACTCCATAGATTTTAGCCTTGCCGATAGGGTACTACGAAAGTCAGACAGATAACAGCCTGCCATAAGCTCCACTACTGAAGCAGCTAATCTCAGCATGATGTTAAGACAGTGGGAGGCCATTTTCTCAGCAAATACTGACAGCTGCTTCATGCAAAAAAAAAGAGTCAAATCTATCTGCAGAGCATGAAGCCGAGAACGGGCAGGGTGAGAAGAGCAAGATTGATGGAGTTATGGTTGGCCTGTAAAGGGCAGCTGGGAGTGCAGGGAAATAATCAGGAAAGGGCGGCCAACACCAGCTCTCCGACGGGAAAAATGAATCCTGCACCTCAACATTATTAAGTTGTCAGGAGCAGTGATGATGAAAATCTGAAGGTCAGGCATAACAAGAGGCACCTTACAGGGGTCCTGACCTTCAGAAGTGCTATGTTCTTGTTTATCTGCACCTGACCTCTCTCCACAATTCTTCATTTGATAAGGATTTTTTTTTTCATAATCTGTATACCTAGTGATATTGGACTTCCTCTAAAACTGATTGCTGGGGCTGTGAGCTATGCACACAACAGAAGATAATAAACAAAAGGACACACAAGGGGATGTGAATAGAGTACAATAGAGCTGGATAAAAGAAGGCATTCAGCAGATGAAAGATTTTAGTAATATGCTTTCAGTGTACATCTGTTAGTAGCATTTTAAAACAGTGTTCAAACATAACATTATTCCAAATGAATCACTAGTTCCCCAGTATTAATAAGAAATAATATAGTTATATATTTTGGGATCATTTTAATCATAATGGAAACAATTCTGAAGATTTCCTCATGGCCATCTGTGAGGCTTCTATGCAGGTAGAAATTGATACATCACTTCTGATTAGTGCACAGTGGATATTGTGGACTCTACGTATAGCAGTGAACTTGTTTGTGAATATTTATAACAATGTTGAAGCATCTGTGAATGAATATTCAAATTAGAAATTCATATTTATTACAGCTATATGAAAATAGCGCCAACATTTCTAGTCTAACAGTGTCTGAATATGTACTTTGAATTTGAATCCTATATTTCAGGTATAAATAGAAAGGGCCCACCCTACCCTCCAAATAAAGTACAGTCAATAATACATTTCTATTTATTAGATGGAAATTTTATTTCTTGCTTCTAATATGCTTTTATTTTTCCTCAGACCGTTCCTTTTTATGTCTTGTGACTGACAAAGTACAACCTTTTAATTTTCTAACCATGGACAAAAATTCAAGTTGCCCTAATTATGTAAATAGCGCTGGTGATAAAAAAAAACAATAACATGGCCAGGATTTTCCCGTCAGTCCAGTCACATTTAGAATTCTCCGTATGAGCTAAGTATTCAAAGAGGAATATAAAAGATGAGCAGAATTCAAAATATATTAACACCTGCATCACATTAATTAAGCACATAGGTGTTCCTTTAAGATTCCCCCTATTGAGAGATGTCCTTTTTAATTCAGGTCTTTATTAATACTAACTGATCTCCCAAAGGTTGCTCATGTTAAATTGGAGGATATGCTATTTTATAAAAGTGCGTAGCACTCTTTAATGCACAATATATTTATTCTGTCACTTAAGTGGAGCTGAGTGTAATCCAGCCTGTCCTTTTAAAGCCTCAAGGTCTAATTTGTATAAATAGGCACAACCTGAAGTCAATTGGGGGGTAATTGGTAACTACTGTACTTTTAAATCCCTGGCTCCCCCGAAGGGCAGAAAACCAGCAGGAAATGACTGGGTTTCTTTCTCTTTGTTTTAATACTTTAAAAAAAATTACTTTGCAATCATAACAAAATGTTGCACTTTGAAATGTGTCAAATGTGAAACCATCACAAGGATAGTATCTACTGGTTCTAGAAATGAGCGCCAAAGGATTTTCAAAATCTAAACTGGTCTGAATTAGATTTATTCATGAATATTTGCATTTTTAATTTCCACAGTGATTGAATGGCTACGCTTCTGGAGTTTCTACTTACTTTAAGACGTTCCTTAAAACCCACCTCTTTGACCAAGCTTTTGGTCACCTGTCCTAATATTTCCTTATGTGGTTTGGAGACAAATTTTGTTTGATAATGCTCCTGTGAAGCGCCTTGAGGTGTTTTACTACCTTAAAGGCGCTATATAAATGTAAGTTGTTGTTATTGTTAGTCTCCCTCACGTACCCCCATGCACCCAAAAATGGGCATGCCTGAATTTCTAGGCCACAGACTTAGAATTTACCTTTGGCTAATTATTCCACTCAAGTTGCCAGTCATTATGACAGAGTCTCATGAAAAACTGTCAATATTATTGATATCATGTACTAATATCCAATTGTGCCAATCCTTTCAATATCTTGAGGGCAGTTCGTATAAACTGTGCCTTTAAGGCTATGGGAAAGTAACTGTAGATAAGTAAAAGAATAAATTGTGATAGATTACAACTTGCACTTGTTGTACTTTTGATTAATAAGACACTAACCTGTGTGGAAATTCAATTTCTCCCAGTGTATATAGACTTCAGTTTGACCATTGAAAAGAGCCTGATCTGACTTTAAACTTCAGGAAATACATAATAGAGGATACTTCCTGGGGAATCATGAAATACCATTTATATTCTACACATGACCTAGTAACTCAGGAGTAATGAAGTTCTGAGTGAAGGTATGAAGGTCATTTTTACCAATTGAATACTGAACTTTTATTCCACAAGTTAATGTTTCTGAGGCAAAATAAATGCATATCAATATTTACTTTTGGTTTTGAAATTTTTAAACACAGCTGACAGTTAACCTGCTTTATAATGTTATAAGCATAGCCTGATATCAGTGCTGTGCTTGTATCAATTCAAATGATAACGGAGAGGATGAGAAATCGTGAAATAACATTCTATCCGATGGAAATTCCATCATATGCGGTGCAGTAATATTGTACAAATGCACTTATAGAGTCACTTAAGATGTGTTAACACTACAAATTTAGCACTGGTGCAAAGTGATTTCCCCTTCACACCAAGTCTAAGCTGGCAAAGTCAGGGCCTGATCTCACTCCAGATCAGAGGAGCGAATCTCACTTTGCTTCACTACTGTTGGAGGAGCTGTCTTTTGGATGAAACGATAAACCAAGGCCCTGTCTGCCCCCTCAGCTGAATGTAAAAGATCCCATTGTACTATTGCAAAGAAGAGCAGGGGTGTTATCCCCGATGTCCTGGCCAACATTTATCCCTCAACCAACACCACTAAAACAGATTATCCAGTCGTTATCACATTGCTGTTTGTGGGAGCTTGCTGTGCGCAAATTGGCTGCTGCATTTCCTACATTACAACAGTGACTACACTTCAAAAAGTACTTCATTGGCTGTAAAGCACTTTGAGATGTCCTGAGGTCGTGAAAGCGCGATATAAATGCAAGTCTTTCTTGTTTTCATAGTCAGTTTGAGTTTTCACGTCTGATTTACAAACCACAAGTTTAGCATTGGTGCAAAGCCAAAATTGCGTTGCACTGATGCCAAACTTGTGGTGTGAACCCGCGATAAATTCAGTGCAGAGTCAAACCTGGTTTAAAAAGTGCTCAGATAGCTTGTTGGACCTCCCCTCGATGTTCTCTAAACATTTACATTGCTGGATATCGGGAGAGAGTTCTATGCATTTGTGTATCAAGGCACACCCAGCGCTCTCTCCTGGGTGGGATGGTTGGAATTCCAACCAGGCAATGTAAATATTACTGGAGCCCAACCTCAAACTATAATGCATCCTTGCTCGTTGATACGGAGATCTGCTGGCAACAGTTTCTCTGCCATTAACCCTGCTTATTCAGCAACCAAAAAAAATTGTCAGAATGGTGCGGGAGTGCTGGATCGCTATGTGCAGGACTAAGGAACACAGGGTTGCAACTTCAAACTCCCTCCACTGTGTTCTTGACCTGACCAGTGTCTTTCTGGGGAGGTACCCGGCCTCCCTTCACTGCTTCCCAACAGCAGTGAGGGAACATTCGAGGTAAATTCATGATCACATCATTTAGATGCTCCTCCTAGGAGCTACCTGAGGAATGGTGCTGGCAGAAGACCTGGAGCAGATCATCCATGATCTGAAGAGCAGAAGATACATTACATGGTCAGGGTTCCAATAGGATATCCCAAATCCGCGACCTCTACCACCTAGAAGGACAAGAGCAGCAGGCACATGGGAACAACACCACCTACACGTTCCCCTCCAAGTCACACACATCCCGACTTGGAAATATATCGCAGTTCCTTCATCGTCGCTGGGTCAAAATCCTGGAACTCCCTTCCTAACAGCATTGCGGGAGAACCTTCACCACACAGACTGCAGCGGTTCAAGAAGGCGGCTCACCACCACCTTCTCAAGGGCAATTAGGGATGGGCAATAAATGCCGGCCTCACCAGCGACGCCCACATCCCATGAACAAATAAAAAAAATACAAAGCAAAAGAAAGAAAGAAAAGAACTTGTATTCATATAGTGCCTTTCACGGCCTCAGGACATCCCAAAGTGCTTTACAGCCAAAGAAGTACTTTGCTTTTTGAAATGCAGTCGCTATTGTAATGAAGGAAGGGTTTTCCTCCTCTCAAAAAATAAGTGTTAATTCACATATCAGATTTGAGGCCTCATGCTCCCAATTCCTCTTAAGGAAACGTTGAATTCTCCAACAATACTTACTTTCAAAATTGTTCCAAACAAGAATTCCCACTTTCAGCATCTCTTAACTTTCCCGGATTAGGTGGACAGTGAAATTGGAGCTAAATCACTTGCTTTTAACCCGTGAAAACACTGCACTGCAAATTTTTTTTTAAAAAGGTGAAACAAAATGTATGAGCTAACAGTCATGCCATTGGAAAAAACCGTGGCATGTGTCTGCACAAAAGATTTAAGATAACGCAATAGCTTCTTGCCTTTTAAGAATAAGTAATTAATATATTTTGAGGCTTTTTATGTGACTGGGTCATTAATGGATGATTAATGGCGTGAGCTGCAGGGGAAAAAAGGGTGCAAGGTCACCTGTTTTAGTGAAGTGAGCAGTAGATGAAAAAGAAACATTTTTATAAGTGAAACTGCTTGCTCTTAACAGGAGTTTACCAGCAGAGAAATTAATGTAACAACAAAATAAATCCACTCGTGGATCAAATTTGCTGTTAAGTGGAGCTAGCTCTTATCTGACTTGTTCCTAAGTGACGTGACCTGTATTTGTCACATGTCACAGGAAATGGAGCCAGTGGAGGTGTGAGAGTGAATTCAATCTTCTATTAGAGACTGGGTTAACCTGGAAAAAAAAAGTGCTGAGGGGTCAGGCTATCCAAGCTTAGCTCTGCGTGGTCTGCTGGTGATGACCGTGTCACATGTATTCATACTTCATTCAGTTACACGGGGTCATGTTATGCCCACTGGCAAGTTCAAATTAATCCAGTTTTCCCTTCAAAAATGCAATGGTCTCTACAGAAGCTTACAGCACAAAAGTAGTCCATTCAGCCAGCTTTCTGTCGGAGCAGACCAAAACCAATCCCATCACCCACTCTCCTCCCCTTGTGCCTTCCTCTTCATCAAGTATCCATCCACAAACACAATCACCCAGCGGGAAGCTCAAACCCATAACCCTGAGATTGAGGGGGTGATTTTAAACCCCAAGAACGGGTAGGTTGGGGGTGGGTGGGAGTTGAAAATAGTTGTTTTTTGGGTCGCGACCGCAACCCGACTTTATTTCCGGGTTTAACGTCGGCACGGAAAAGTACAGGCTTCCCACTGGGAATGCAAAGTCCGAAAATTTAGCGGTTGCGACCCAAAAAAACAACTATTTTTAACTCCCACCCGCCCCCAATCACCCATTCTTGGGGTTTAAAATCACCCCCAGAGACCCCTGTTCTTGCTGCCTGAGCTAACCAGACTTAACTGGCCAACCATATAAATACTGTGACTACAAGAGCAGGTCAGAGGCTGGGTATTCTGCAGCAAGTGACTCACCTCCTGACTCCCCAAAGCCTTTCTACCATCTACAAGGCACGAGTCAGGAGTGTGATGGAATACTCTCCACTTGCCTGGATGAGAACAGCATCAACAACACTCAAGAAGCTCAACACCATCCAGGACAAAGCAGCCCGCTTTATTGGCACCCCATCCACCACCCTAAACATTCACTCCCTTCACCACCGGCGCACAGTGGCTGCAGTGTGTACCATCCACAGGATGCACTGCAGCAACTCGCCAAGGCTTCTTCAACAGCACCTCCCAAACCCACGACCTCTACCACCTAGAAGGACAAGAGCAGCAGGCACATGGGAACAACACCATCTGCACGTTCCCCTCCAAGTCACACACCATCCCGACTTGGAAATATATCGCCGTTCCTTCATCGTCACTGGGTCAAAATCCTGGAACTCCCTTCCTAACAGCACAGTGGGAGAACCTTCACCACACGGACTGCAGCGGTTCAAGAAGGCGGCTCATCACCACCTTCTCAAGGGCAATTAGGGATGGGCAATAAATGCTGGCCTTACCAGCGACGCCCACATCCCATGAACGAGTAAAAAAAAAACTTAATTAGAAATTTTATGTGCACTACCGATGATGTTCTGGTAATGGTCGGAGATCGTGGGCAGCGTGCATTCCAAATTTCCATCTGCACTTCAGGCAGATGAAGCTCCCCACTGGCAAAGCAAACTCACAACATTGCATTTTAGGAGGCAATATTGGGTGCATTGGGGGCTCCGAAAATCATGGAAATCCCCTTCAGGTTCAGAAGCCGGCTCCAACCCGCCGACTTCCGAGTTTCCCAGGGACCCACTTGTGTGCGGGCGGGCGACCCAAAAACGGAAGTCCCGCCGGCAATTAAAGCCGGTGGGATGACAGTTAAGGAGCCAAATGTACCTCATTGAGGTACTTAATGCACTTCACCTGTGACAGTGTAAGTAATTGTCACGATTTTTAACTTACCTGGGCGGCTTGCCCACCACTTCTGATTCACGCCTGGTGAAAGCAGAGGTGAAGGGCCGGATCAGGGAACAAGAAACTAAATACATTAAATAAAAAACCATAGACGGAAGTGAAAACACTAAATGAACCTACCTTTGCGCCCTGCTCTGATGTCCGATGTCTCCCTCTCCGATGTCCCCCTCTTCACCCCCCGATGCCGCCCTCTTTACCCCTCCGATGTCCCCCGCTTCACCCCTCCCGATCCTCCCCTCTCCCCCCCGATCTTCCTCTCGCCCCCCCAATCTTCCCCTCTTAACCCCCACCTCGGTCTTCCAGTCCTGTCAATCAGGCTGGCTGCAAGGCATGAAACCCGGACAGGATTTTAATCATTAGCAATCAACATGCGATCGCGTCGGAAACGATAAGTTTTGTTCATGCGGGTTTGCCATGCGCACCTTCACACCCCCCCGCTGCCAACCCGCCACCATTGCAAAATCGAGCCCATATTCTTTACAATGAAGTTTGAGAAGGTTTCCAACATAACATTATTGCTTCAGATTTATTGCAACTAGATTTTGAAGCAAGATGATGCCTTTCTTGGTTATAGAACCTAGACATTAAAAAGCTATCAAGAAAAAATGTAGACAAATTTTGTTTTTTTGTTTTGTTTACAGCAATAACTTGCATTTATATAGTGCCTTTAATGTTGTAAAACATCCCAAGGCGCTTCACAAGAGCGTTAGCAAACAAAATTTGACATCGAGCCACTTACGGAGATATTAAGACAGGTGAAGGGGTACGTTTTAAGAAGCGTCTTAAAAGAAGAGTGAGAGGTGGAGAGGTTTAGGGAGGGAATTCCAGAACTTAGGGACTAGGTAGTTGAAGGCATGGCCGCCAACGATGAAAATTGGGGATGCGCAAGAGGCCAGAATTGGAGGAGTGCAGAGATCTTGATGGAGTGTAGGGCTGGAGGAGGTTGCAGAGATAGGGAGGGATGAGGCCATGGAAGGATTTGAAAACAAGGGAGCTAAAGTAGGTCAGCAAGCACAGGGGTGATGGGTGAATGGGACTTGGTCTGAATTAGGATACTGAAGCAGTGGCACTAGCATGTGACATCGTCATGAGATAGGCATCTTCTGGCTCCTTTCCCTCCCTAAACCAAAAAATTAGCTTGCCAAATTAGCTTGCTATGAGGACAATGCCTCTTTAAAGGGTTCAATGTCCGTTGTACATTATTTGTAGTGCACTGGTGAACTTATCTGCATTAAATTCTTGTCAGCATTTTTTTTACAACAACAACATTTTCGTGTGATGCTTAACCCCTGTGCTATTTTTAACGCACATAGGAAATTAAAGCTCAAAAAGGACTCTGGCAGATTTTACATGGATTGTGAAAGGTAAAACTGAATGGGACAGAAAGTGTTTCAGTGCAAGACTCTGGAGGTAATTTGAACTTTTGTCGATAGTTTAAAACGAGTGATATCGTATCGGCCACCTGTTATACACCTCTCCTGATTTTAATTTCCAATGAAGTCGAACAGGCAGCCAATCCAGTGTTGCCAGTTTTACACCATCGCCAAAAGTTAAAATTTACCCCCTCTGTTTGGGCTTGAAATGCGGATTTTATAGCTTATAAGGGGGCTTGGCATTCACATTTGAATTTCTATAAAGGTTTTAACTGTGGAGTCCACATTTACATTGTTACCTCAGACCTCTATTAATTAATACTATTGGAACAATGTGGTAGACTTCAACCGTTACCGGCTGGACATTAAGCATCACCTGGGTGGAGTGCAGAGAGGTAAATCTGGCAGAAAATATCGCACACACATTACAGAACATTAAATGAATGGAAGGAGAATCAGGGGCATTCCATAGCAGGCGGTGGATCCTCTTCACCCAATTTTCCTCTCTGTGAACCACCCAGGTGATGCTTAACTCCAAGCCGGTAAAGACAAAAAATCAACCTTTGGGACTAGGAAAGATGAATAAATACAAAACTGAATGCTTTGTTCCTCCTTTGCCCACATGAGTATCCTGTGATAACTGGTTATGTGGAACAGGAGTAACATTAATTACATATAATGTTGCAGGCAATATTTTAAAGTCATGTTTTTAGAGAATAATATGGTTCCATTGGTAATCATTTGCAGCAAGCACTCCATGGAGCCCAATTAAGATCATTAATGTAAAGTCCAACTTAAGATCAATTCTTTCCCTCAGAAAAACCATTGATTCACTACAGTATGATTCTAAACAGTGATTATGTATCAGCAAAACCTATTTAAAATCAAATTTGTTGATCTGAATCTCAACATATTAATTTAAAAATCAAGGGACATAATTTTGGGTATCTGCATCCTTACCATTCACACGTGGTATATTTTCTGATGGCTGCCTCCAAAGGGCAATAATGGCTTAGCCAGTTAACCAGTCTTGTAGTAATTGCTCGCAACCCGTGATTTGATGATACTAAAATCGGATTAGAGTTATACCCCTTTAATCTTACACATCCAATTTTGATAGAGCAATGATGGAATGCTCCTCCACCGGCTGCTCTCCTTGATTTATATTTGTTACCAGGCACCGCTTCTCCTGGGCCAGTTGGAGACCAATGAGGAAAACTCACAGGAGCTTTGAAGGTGTGCAGATGCACGGAGTTGACTTTGAGTATTCAGTAGCACAGCGCGGAGGCCGACTAATTCAACAGTAGCTTGCCAGATCCACAAAATGTGGTTCTCTGATATACTGGGACTCAAGCAGTTGCACCCTTTACATTTGAGAGTTCCATCAACTGCAGGTGAACTGCGCGTCTGCAGTCAATAGTACTCCCCAATAGTAAAAACTCCCCAGGAGAACTCAAGCTAGACTTCGGTCTGTGATTTCTTTCATTGGACACAGCTGCAGTTTTGTCTTCAGTGAAATAGTCCACCATGAACCAAGGCAATAAGGATTGGTAGGAGAATCCGTTTAGAGTTTTTTTTAATGACATCACAGTGCGGCCAATTTTCAAAAGAGTTACGACTGTGCCAAACTGTTTGTGACTTTAATGTTGCTGCAGAGTTTTTCCAACTGTGACATATTTTCAATCAGGGAGTCACAGAAATTTCTGCGGGTTGGGGGATAAAATTGCAGTTGTGTTCAAAATCTGGAGGGATTCCATCACAAAGCAGTTCCAGCTCCTCCCCATGTGCTATTTTCACTGACTTGAGCAAAAATGGTTCATGACTCTTTTAACTCATTCTAATACATCCGCAAGGGCTAGATATAGGCTGGCAACTAAGAACAACATGAGGAACTGTTTGGGACCTCTATAATTCAAAGTGTACAGACACATGCATCATACAGTGAAAGCACGCACTATATAATGAAATGCATGCATCACGTACTGAGATATGTGTACTATATAGTGCAATTATATATTACATAGAGAAACAATGACTAATAGAACCATTCATACATTATATAGTGAAATAAATACACCAAGGTCAGTTATTCTCATTGCACTTTGACAGGTGGTGGAGTTATTACATGGGTGTCATCTGAGAAAGTAATAGCAATGAAATATAAATGTGTTCTTTAAAATCAACATAATCTTCTATTTGATATCCATTGTGTTATTAGGCCCTTGGTCAAGAATTATATAAATCAATTGCTTCCTAATCAAATGCATTTGCATCATTTGTAAATCTTACTTTTTCAAAGTAAAACTGATTTTTCTCAAGCACCCAATGGTTTTTGAGTTGTCGAGCAATCAAAAATAAAAATGAGACATTGCAGCTTGCAAAGTTTTTTTTTTCTCTGAGAAGCATTAAGATATAAGAGTATAAAACACATTAGAAAATAAACATGTTTACTGTGTAATTAAAACTGCATAGTCCAAGATGCAAAATTGTCATTTTAAAAGATGAAGTCTGCAATCATGGCAGTTTGAAAAAGCTTCAGTCAGTGAGAAAAAACTTGTAACATGAGTGGAATGTAAACCTGGGGGAACAATGAGAATTTAACAGCAAATCAACAAGCCTGCAGGCATTCAACAATAACCTGGCTTTGCAACATAGCAATAATCTTTATTTCAGCATGGACTTACACTGTGGGACCTGGTTGTACAAATCTCCTGCTGTGCTCCGAGATGAGAAAGGTTGCTTGGCAAGATGAAAATGTGCAATCCCACTGTGGCTGCGAATGACAGAAGGACAACTAAAATTCATTGTAAATAAAGGAGCTGGCTTAGAGTGGTTCGATAACAAATAATTTGTACGTTAAGATTCACTGGGAGTCTTTTAGAGTGAAATAATGCTCTGCAAGATGGCAAAGGAAAAAATTAGTGCCATTGCTCTGAGCTCCGCCTAAAGGTCACCACGGCAACCTGATTATTCAGAACATCATAAAATGCACAGTGCACAGAAATGAATATCACTTTTAAAACAGAGCCAGAGATTTCATGCCACTTTATATCACACAGATTGGTTTCCCAAGAATTTCTGCCAGATACTTTCATTATTTGGCAGCTGGAAGTGATGCCAGTACTGGAGGACACATTTAACTATATAATAGCACCTCTTAAATCTGTAGGTTGTCCTTGAGTCTCCATTTCCTTAACTTTGTTCAAATTAGTTAACCAAAATGTGTGTAATATGTCAGTATTTTAAGCTGAGATTAACCTTTCAACCCATGTGTCAGCTTATTAGTGTTTCACAAGAAAACTCAGCTCTTTTAATTGGGATTGGAGGTTGCAAGTATCAACCAATCAGTTAGAACGCAGGGTTGGAGTCTGTCAGAATCAATCAAATTGTATTTTCCTCTACAGTTGGTTATATTTTAAGATGAGCTAATGGTTTTGGCTTTTAAAAACTTTTCATTTACCTGAAAGAAACTTCCTGGGACTTTTCCAATGTTATACTTTTGGGTTCTCACCCAAATGGATGATGTACCTCAGGCCACTTCCATTGGCGATCTATTGCGCCTTATAATCTGGAGTGTGCCGTTACCTGCCCAATTTCTCAGTAATTTCTAGTGAGCCCAAAGATTGAATAGAAAACCCTTCTAACAATATTTTGGCTTACTCATGATATCATACACCTTACATATTAGATATTAGAAGGCAGTGGAGTACATACTTCACTAGGCTGTGGCATTGGCTATGAACTGCTAAATGCATTTACTAAACAGTAAATAGGTAAGTGAAATGAAACAGTAACACGTTGTAAATTTTCAGTCGTTACAACATAACTATCTTGGAAGATAGGGAATAACAAACAGTTACATCTGCCTTGCTAAACTGCAGTTTAACCTGAACCAGACACAAGGAGGGTCATTTTCAAGTTGGCTGCTTGGACATGGTGGAATGGATTGCCCGTTTGTTGTAAAACCCACCTGATTTTCATCTCATTGAAATCAATCGGGCGGGTTCTACAACGGGCGGACTTTCTGCCCTGCCAGGTTAACACTAATGCTGCCAAGTTGTCATGGGGATTAATTAACCACTACTTGGCAGTTTGTTGCTAACTGTCCACAGAGGCCCTCTCTGGCTTGTCTACCTTTTTTCTGATGGCTTCAAGCAGACTACTCAATTTTAACAAGATAGGCTAAGAAATATATTTTTTTAAAAATGATTGGGGCTAAAGGAAATTTAAGTATGTATCTGTTAAATTCAACAGAGCTGCTAGTCAACCATAGACCTCCTGACAGTAATGATGTACTGGGAGGGATGTTTAAATACTGAGATCAGGGAAGCATGTAGCAGAAAGAACGTGGCTATAATGGGAGATTTTAATTTTCATGTAGACTGGGAGAAGCATAAGAGCTCAAGTAGTAAAGGCAATGAATTCCTGGAATGTACTTGGGACAGTTTTCTAGAACAATATGTTTTAGAACTGATAAGGGATAAAGCCACACTAGATTTGGTGATGAGTTCAGAACCAAAATTAGTTAACAATCTTCGTACACTGCGAATAGTGACCATAATATGATTGAATCTGATATTAGTTTTGAAAGGCAGAAGCAATAGTCACATAGTTTAAACTTAAGTAAGACAAACTTCAAAGGCATGAGAAATAAATTGACGACAGTAAACTGGACCGAGATGTTAACGGATAAACCTACAAACAGTGGGAAGTTTTCAAGGAAGTTTTTGGTGAAATACAAAACCTGTATATACCAATAAAAAGGCAAAAACGTCATTTGTGCAGTTAAACAATCATGGTCAACCACCGAGGTAAGAGACAGTATTAAGCTAAAAGAAAAGGCTTACACAAATGCAAGGAAAAGTGGAAATCTAGCAGATTGGGTGAGCTATTAAAAAAAACAACATGGAGACACACAGAAAGTAGTAAGAGGTGCAAAAAGGGTGCATGAACAGAAACTTGCAAGAGATGTCAAAGCTAACAGTAAAAGTTTTTATCAATATATTAAAAGGAAGAGAGCGATAAGGGGGAATGTCGATCCATTAAAGACAGATGCAAGCGATGCTATAATGGATAATAAGGAAAAGGCCGACTTGTTAAATGAGGAGAAATCAGTGGCAAACCAGTAGGAGGCACTAAAAAGTGAAATTCTATGGGTACAATGTAGATACATCCCCTCAAAGAAAAAGGGTGGCACTGCCAACTTTAGACCCCAACCGGTTGTCTAAGGGGCAAGATAAAGCAGAAAAAGAAAGCTTTTGACTGTCACAGAAAACTAAATACTGCAGAAAGCCTAGAGGAGTATAGAAAGTACAGGGATGATGTAAAAAAGGAAATAAGGAAAGCAAAGAGAGGGCATGAAAAAATATTAGCCGGTAAGATTAAAGAAAACCCAAAGATATTTTATCAGTACATTAAGAACAAGAGGATAGCTCAGGAAAAGGTGGGACCAATCAGGGTAACTTGTGTGTAGAAGCAAAGGATGTGGGTAGGGTTTTAAATTAATATTTTGTCTCCGTATTCACAAAGGAAAGGGATGATCTGGATGTAGTAGTTAAAGAGGAGAGGTGTGAAATATTGGATAAGGTAAACATAACGAGAGAGGAAGTACTAGAGGGACTGGAATCCTTGAAAGTTGATAAGTCACCAGGGCCAGATGGATTGTTTCCTAGGCTATTGAAGGAAGCCAGGGACGAAATAGCGGATGCTCTGAGGATCATTTTCCAATCCTCACTGGATACAGGAGAGGTACTGGAGGACTGGAAGACTGCAAACATAGTACCATTGTTTAAAAAGGGTACGAGGGAAAGGCCGAACAATTATAGGTTGGTCAGTCTTACCTCGGTGGTGGGCAAACTATTAAAATCAATACTGAGAGATAGGATAAACTGTCACTTGGAAAGGCATGGTTTAATCAGGGATAGTCAGCATGGATTTGTTCAGGGAAAGTCATGCCTTACAAATCTGATTAAATTCTTTGAGGAAGTGACAAGGAGGATTGATGAGGGTAGTGCAGTGGATGTTGTCTACATGGATTTTAGTAAGGCATTTGACAAGGTTCCACATGGGAGACTGGTCAGAAAGGTAAAAGCCCATGGGATACAGGGAAATGTGGTGAATTGGATCCAAAATTGGCTCAGTAACAGGAAACAAAGGGTAAAAGTCGATGGATGTCTTTGCGAATGGAAATCCGTTTCCAGTTGTGTGCCACAGGGCTCAGTGTTGGGTCCCTTGCTGTTTGTGGTATATATTAATGATTTGGACTTGAATGTAGGGGGCATGATTGGCAAATTTGCAGACGACACAAAAATTAGCCGGTTAATTGATAGTGAAGAGGATAGCTGTAGACTCCAAGAAGATATCAATAGGTTGGTGGAGTGGGCGGAAAAGTGGCAAATGGAGTTCAACCCGGAGAAGTGTGAGGTAATGCACTTTGGGAGGGCAAACAGTAAAAGGGAATATGCAGTAAACAGGAATATATTGAAAGGGGTAGAGGAAGTGAGAGACCTTGGAGTGCATGTGCACAGGTCCCTGAAGATGGCAGTACAGGTAGATAAGGTTGCGAAGAAGGCATATGGAATGCTCTCCATTATTAGCCGAGGTATAGAATACAAAAGTAGGGATGTAATGATGCAACATGCTATAGACAGATTCCACAACTAACGGATCAGATCAAAGCTCAGCAGTCCTGCCACATCCAGTCGTGAATGGTGGTGGACAATTAAACAACTAACAGGAGGAGGAGGCTATGCAAACATCGCCATCCTCAATGATGGCGGAGTCCAGCACGTGAGTGCAAGAGACAAGGCTTAAGTGTTTGCAACCATCTTCAGCCAAAAGTGCTGAGTGGATAATCCATCTCAGCCTCCTCCCAATATCCCCACCATCATAGAAGCCAGTCTTCAGCCAATTCGATTCACTCCATGTGATATCAAGAAACGGCTGAGTGCACTGGATACAGCAAAGGCTAAGGGCCCCGACAATATCCCAGCTGTAGTGCTGAAGACTTGTGCTCCAGAACTAGCTGCACCTCTAGCCAAGCTGTTCCAGTACAGCTACAACACTGGCATCTACCCGACAATGTGGAAAATTGCCCAGGTATGTCCTGTCCACAAAAAGCAGGACAAATCCAACCCGGCCAATTACCGCCCCATCAGTCTACTCTCAATCATCAGCAAAATGATGGAAGATGTTGTCGACAGTGCTATCAAGCGACACTTACTCACCAATAACCTGCTCACCGATGCTCAGTTTGGGTTCTGCCAGGACCAATCAGCTCCAGCCCTCATTACAGCCTTGGTCCAAACATGGACAAAAGAGCTGAATTCCAGAGGTGAGGTGAGAGTGACTGCCCTTGATATCAAGGCAGCATTTGACCAAATGTGGCACCAAGGAGCCCTAGTAAAATTGAAGTCAATGGGAATCAGGGGGAAAACTCTCCAGTGGTTGGAGTCATACCTAGCACAAAGGAAGATGGTAGTGGTTGTTGGAGGCCATTCATCTCAGTGGGAGAACCTTCACCACATGGACTGCAGCGGTTCAAGAAGGCGGCTCACCACCACCTTCTCAAGGGCAATTAGGGATGGGCAATAAATGCAGGTCTCGCCAGCGACGCCCACATCCCATGAACGAATAGAAAAAAAACTGTATAAAATGCTGGTAAGGCCACAGCTGGAATATCGTGGGCAGTTCTGATCACCACATTACAGGAAAGATGTAATTGCTCTGGAGAAAGTGCAGAGAAGATTTACACGAATGTTGCCAGGGCTTGAAAATTGCAGCTACGAGGAGAGATTGGATAGGCTGAGGTTGTTTTCCTTGGAGCAGAGGAAGCTGAGGGGTGACTTGATTGCGGTGTACAAAATTATGAGGTATCAGATAGAGTAGACAGGAAGTACCTGTTTCCCCTAGCGGAGAGTTCAAGAACTAGAGGACATAGATTTAAGCTGATTGACGGAAGGATTAGAGGGGACATGAGGAAAAACGTTTTTACCCAGAGGGTGGTGGGTGTATGGAATTCGCCGCCTGAATTGGTGGTAGAGGCAGGGACCCTCAACTCTTTTAAAAAGTACCTGGACCTGCACCTAAAGTGCTGTAAGCTGCAGGGCTACGGACCGAGTGCTGGAAGGTGGGATTAGAATTGGCACCTGGTTGTTCTTCGAGCCAGCGCGGACACGATGGGCTGAATGGTCCCCTTCTGTACTGTATCTTTTCTATGGTTCTATGGCATTTCTACGATTACTTTGTATCCATTTTCACAGTGGAGGAAGACACCAGTGGTAGAAGGGAACCTAAAAATAAGTTAAAGGGAGGAACTTATTCGATTTAATACAAACAAAAAAATGGTAATAGAGAAAATAATGCGACTTAAGATAAATACATCTCCAGGACCTGATGGTTTGTACCCTAGAGTATTAAAAGAAACAGGTGGGGAAGTTACGGATGTGTTAGCCATAATTTTCCAAAGCTCTCTAGATTTGGGGAATTGTGCCTTCAGATATGAAAATTGTAAATATCAACCATTATTTAAGACTGGAGGGAGGGAGAAATCAGGAAACTACAGACTTGTCAAGTTAACATCCGTTGTGGGAAAGTTATTGGAATATATTATCAGGGACCGAGTGACTGAGCATTTCAACAAATATGTGCTGATCAAAAAGAGTTAGCATGGATTTGTGAAGGGTTGGTCATGTCTGACTTGTTGAATTTTTTGAGTAAGTCACTAACATGGTTGAAGGGAGAGTGTCCATGGGTGTTGTTTATGTGGATTTCCAGAAAGCATTTGATAAGGTTCTGCACAGGAAATTATAAGCAAAAATAAGAGCACACGGAATTGGCGGTAACCTTGTGACATGGGTTCGTAATTGGTTGGGAAGTAGGAGGCAGAGAGTAGGGACAAAGGGAGTGTACTCTGATTGGTGAGATGCAACAAGTGGTCTTCCCCAGGGATCTGCACTGAGGCCTTAGCTTTTCACCAGATATATCAGTGATTTGGATGAAAGAAGTTGAATATTCAAGTTTGCAGATGACACTAGGTTAGGAGGCCCAGAAAGTTGTGTAAATGGGAGTATGAAGTAACAAAGAGACCTAGACAGATTAAGTGTGTGGGCAAAACTGTGATAGATAGGGTCCAATGTGGGAAAGTGTGAGGTCATCCACTTTGGATCTAAGAAAGACAAATTGGACTATCTTCTTAATGGTGAGAGACTAAGAACTGTGGAGGAGCAACGTGATTTGGGTGCCCAGGTACACAAATCATTAAAAGCTAATGCACAGATACAAAAAGTAATCAAAAAGGCTAATGGAATGTTGACCTTCATGTCAAGGGGGTTGGAATACAAAGGAGAGGAACTTATGCTTCAGGCCCTAACTGGAATATTGCGTTCAGTTTTGGGCATCACGTCTCACGAAAGATATTTTAGCCTTGGAAAGGGTATAGTGCAGATTTATCAGAATGATACCAAGGCTTAAAGCGTTAAATTATGAGGACAGGTTGCATAAACTTGCCTTATATTCCTTTCAGTTTGGAAGGCTGAGGGGTGATCTAATTGAGTTGTTTGAAATGATAAACGGATTTGATAGAATAGATACCGAGAAGCTATCTCCTCAGGTGGGAAAGCCAGAATAAGAGGACACAAACTTAAAATTCGAGATAGGCCATTCAGGATTGAAATCAGGAAGCACTTTTTCACATAAAGGGTGATGAAAATCTCAAATTCTCTCCCTCAAAAGGCTGTGGACGCTGGGAAACTTGGAGCTTGCAAGACCAAGAAAGACAGGTAAATGGAGTTGAGGTACAGATCAGCAATGATCTAATTGAATGGCAGAGCAGGCTCGAGGGGCTGAATGACCTATTCCTGTTCCTATGTTCCATGATTAAGGCATTATTTCATTATTGCCACCCATATTTGGATGGACATATTCAACACCTGCCAGTACTTCCAGTGGAAAATTCTGGAAGTGGGAGCAGGTCACATGAAGGTCTCTGTTTGAATTGCTCCACAACCTGCTGAATTTATGCTGGCAGACACCAGAGGTAGAATTCACCCCAATATCTATATTCTGGGGCTTTGTGTATCAAAAACAAACTGGGCTACTTTTGGGAGTAAACCTGTTTTCTAACCCCATAAGTAACATGTGAATGCATTAACTGGCATGATGGAACATTCCTGTCATTGCGCTCAATATTATTGTGGTATGTGATGTGAATCATTGGTCTGTTGTGTGTGAGTCCAGTGCCCAGTGATGTTTGGTAACTTTGAAAGCTTTTTTCAGTCTGTTTACGAGCTCGTGGTGGAGATCCCTTTGTTACTGTGCAGGGAGCCTTACACCATCTGTATTGGAGTGGTTAACATCAACGGGGAAACGAGATGAGTGACATTAATAATCAATAAGGGTATAAGATTGCAAACTCCTGGCTGGAGTCAAAGCAGTCAGCCCTACTTAAGAGTGCAAAATTCAGCTCCCTTTGGTAGTTCCTGCACTTCAGTTATTTTTTAATGACTGTTGATGCGTAAGACTGTTTATTTCCAGTACAAGAAAATAAACCTTTTAGACAGGGTCAAAAGAGCAATAGGGGCGGATAAACATTTAATATGTTAGTATGGTATTATGCTGTCTGCTATTTTAACTGGGGCATTACACTGTTTATTTTAAATACGTAAATATCTTTGTAATAATAGCGGCGAATGGAATGCACAAATGTTAAGCATTCATCCACTGTCAGCAGTAGTTTCTAGTCTTGTGTATTTTAAGGTTTTAAAACCAGATCGATCAGCGTCTAAAAGAGGAAAAGACAGATTCACATTCTAAAGTTTTATTTTGGTGATACTGACTCACCCTCATCCCTTCTGAATCTCATTAAAAATGATTTGAAATAGTTTTAACTGTATACCTTCAAGCCAGGTAATCCCTCAGCTGCTTCTGGGCTGCAGTGGGCTTCGAAACAGCGACAGGTGCAACATTCAGCCACTATTTCCATCTTGTGCATGTAGAATGCACTGACAGGTGAGATCATTGTGTTATAAGTCGTTTCAGTTCAAAAGTTAACTTCATGTATTTGCGAGTTAGATTTGCAATAAAAGGAATGGGACCCTGGAAAGTATTGAAATCCCTACGACTAATTTTCTTTCGATACTTAAGACATCTCAATCCCTTCCGGGAGAAATTATTTTTATCTTGAAAGGCAGAATTACAGCAAGCTCCGAAAAGGCCAGAAATGCAACAGATAAAGATTTAACAATCAAACTTTTCTGGGAGGACATGTCCCCAGAGCTCTTTGAAAATAAACCTCAACCTTTCACGACTTGCCTCCCCCTTCAGTAATTTCTAAATATACCACTGCTGCAAACTGTACTTTCGTGCATTTTAGGTTTTCCACTACAGTAAAATTGATGGAATGTTGAGTACACCTGCAGGTTAAGTTATGACAACTCAGTGCTCCATTGCACTTTCAACAGCAACTTGCATTTATATAGCGCCTTTAACATAGTAAAACATCCTCTGGTGCTTCACAGTAACGTTATCTGACAAAATTTGACATCGAGGAGATATTAGGACTGGTGGACAAAAGCTTGGTCAAGGAGATAGGTTTAGAGGAGCATCTTAAAGGCGCAGAGAGAGGTAAAGAGGCGAAGAGGTTTGGGGAGGGATTTTCAGAGTTTAGGACCTAGACAGCTGAAGAGACTTTCAGTCTCTTTGTTTTCACATGTTGTAAGGCCTATAAACAGGGCTGTTTTTGAGTTGTCAGCTTGTGGGAACTCTATTAACTTTTTTGAAGCTGTTACCAGGTTTCTAACTCGGCCTGTACGCAATAAATACTATCCAGGCTCAAGAAGATAATTTCCACTGTCTGTACGCAGCAAGATCTGATGTAAACTGTGGTATTCCTGATGTTAATTCCGCAGCGGTAGTTTTGGATTTTTACTAAATTGACCATGCATTCTCAGATCAGATCGAGCTAATGGTGGAAATTACCTGACCAAAATGAGTTGTGTTTGGTAAATCCAAATATGGGGCTTAGTGTCACTTTTGAAGAGCTGCCCAGCTTAATGGAATGTGTCAAATTATCCTGGTTCTGCATGTTCCGACTCTGGGGCACTGAACTATGCAATCCACAGAAATGTAATGCTCTTGCTAACAAGGGATGGTGGGGCCTGTACTAGAATTAAAATAACAGCTGCTGCATGGGCTACAGGCCACACATATATTCCACCGTAACTATGTTTATTGAAGTGGATCTTATTGTTGAATGATAACCAAGTTCAACTGATAACATTTAAAGAAAAGTTTTACATATAAATAGAGGCAGTCAAAATCATGAAGGGTTTTGATAGAATAATAAGGAGAAACCATTTCCACTGGCAGAATTATCGGTAACCAGAGGATAGAGATTTAAGGTAATTGGCAAAAGAGCCAGAGGTGAGATGAGGAGTATTATTTTTTACGCAGTGAGTTATCATGATTTGGAATGCACTGCCTGAAAGGGTGGTGGAAGCAGATTCAATAGTAACTTTCAAAAGAGAATTGGATAAATACTTGAAGGGGACAAAATTGCAGGGCTATGGGGAAGGAGTAGGCGAGTGGGACTAATTGGATAGCTCTTCCAAAGAGCCGACACAGGCATGACGGGCCGAGTGGCCTCTTTCTGTGCCGTAAGATTCTACAATTCTATGATTAAATATCTTTAAATGGGTAGAATCATGTCTAGGTTTCTACTACCTTAAAAACATCTCAGCCATTTTAAGAGATCTGGGTCAGTAAGTATCAGGAAACTTGAATTAGGGCTGGGACGGTCTTCATTCTTTTCGAACAAGGAGAACATAAGAAAGCAGGATTGAGAAAATGCCATTCAATCCATCTAGATAAATTAAGAGAGCCAGAATTTGAACAAAAGCAATGAGAATGGCATTTGTGATGTAAAGTCAGCGAAGTAATACAGTAGATGTCAGGGCCTTAACTTTCAGTGCTCCGTGGGATTTCCCATGTACATTACATTACAATTTTTGAAAGGACAGGTTCCAGTGTAATAGATCTGCACCACAAAAGTGTACATCTGTCAAGACCTACCTTCGCGGCATTGATTGTTTTACTATAATAAGTCTGGCCTTGCCCCGTAGGATAATGTTTCAGATTCATTCAAGAATTGTTTTGTGTCTCTCTGCTACAGTTTAGTGCAGGCATGCAAATCAGTTGACAAGCTGGCTTGTAAACTGCAAGCTGGCTGAGACCCTTGGGCTAGGATATTGGACGTGGCTGGCTCAAAAGCACTCGTGTCATTTAAAACTATTTTCACTGTTGATTGCCATTTCACCTTCAGTGGACAATAGCATTTACTGAGTGGTGTCAAAGGGCATAAATCACAAGATTATTGATTTCTAGCATCAGACAGCCTGACTAAAGCTCTCTGAGGTGGCCACAGTAGTGGCCATTGTAATAACCCCAAACATAATCTTAACAAGTGCAAACAAGAAAAAAACATTTAACAAGTAATATTAACGAGACTTAAAATCTCCAGGGGAGTTGGTATTTCAGGGTCAGGTACAGATAAGTGGCTTTAGCACATAGGTATAATAAAACATTTAGTAACTGCAAGTTGGTGGATTCAAGCACAAAGGTTTGTCTCATTAATACAATGACATTTAATATAGCGATAACTCATTACTAAATGTTTAACAAATCCTGAGGTAATCCTTTAATTAGTAAATCCTACTGAATTTTCAGTAATTAGTAAATCCTACTGAATTTTCCAGTATCTTCAGGCAACATTATTCTTATTGTATCTTCACTGTGCTGTTAAAGTGGGTACAGAAATCTAAACTGTTTTCATTTTCCTCTGGGTGTTTGGGATTTTTTTTGCTGGCATTCAATTTTATGTATTATATACCGCTGCTTCAGAGGCTGAAAGAAAGACTTGCATTTATTTAGTGCCTTTCATGACCTCAGGACACCCCAAAGTGTTTTACAGCCGACAAAGTACTTTGAAGTGTAGTCATTGTTGCAATGTAGGAAACGTGACTGCTAATTTGCGGTAAACAGCAATGAGATAATGACCAGATAATCTGTTTTGGTCTTGTTGGTTGATGGATAAATATTGGCCAGGACACCGGTGAGAACTCCACTGTTTTTCTTGGAAATAGTGCCATGTCCACTTGAGAGGGCAGACAGGGCCTCGGTTTAACATCTCATCCAAAATGTGCCACCTCTGATAATGCAGCACTCCCTCAGTCCTGCACTGGAGAGTCAGCTAGATTATGTGCTCAAGTCTCTGGAGTGGGACTTGAACCAACAATTCTTTAACTCAGTCGAGAGTACTACCACTGAGCCATGGCTGACACCCAAATGATTATCTCTCATTACCAGTCAACCTTTCCTCTTTTGGTTTTTGAATTTCATGCTAATTAAGATGAGAAGAGAGAGTGATGAAGCAAATGAAACATTTCCTTTTTGGCACTTGGTGTTAAGATCAAGCACTCCCAGATCAGGTGCAACATGAGTTAGATGTGCATCCATATTCCCTCTGGAATGTCCCAACAATAGACCCTACTCCAATTGTACTCTGTAATGATTACAGGCACAAAAAGATTCTATGTTCATATGTATATACTTAGCAATTTTATTTAGTTTTAGCACTGATACTGCCAATTACACCTGCAGTAGAATTGAGGGATCATGATATAAAGATACTACAAATCGTTATTCCTTATTCAGCCTGTGTAATGGATAGAGTGAATAATCATTTCCAGGTTTTTAAAAATTAGATTAGTAAAAACCCTCTGTTGTAGTAGAAATGTAACTAGTACAATAGGGAGTGTTTTGGCTTCTTAATTACATTGATCATTGTCAGCTATTCCACCCTAATGAAGCACTCATGGTTTTGACAGGTGTTTATACCAACACTGAGCAGGCTGCATTGTAATAGCATTTGTATTTAGCGTCTGATTAGTCATTGCAAGAAGCTATTGTAGCCATAGGATAAAACGTTCTTCTTGATATAGCCATGCCTACATTGTTTGTGCTAACCCGATGCTATCAAAATTTTGGTGCATACTGCCCATCAGCTTCCATCAGAAATATCTGTAATACACAGAATTTTCCACAGTAAGTTATTGAACAGTGACATAAACTCTTGGAGATGGCTGATTTATGTGGGACAGCTGTTGCAAAGGTCAAAAATGTTTAAACCAGTCTGCAACCAATGTGGAAGTTAAAATATTCATGGCTATCTTCTTTTGGCCTGCTTTTGCTTCAGATTTGAATAATGTTTGGACCTCCTTTGAGAATCAATGGAACCTTAGAAAATGTTTGTTTCCCCTAGTTGGTGAATCTCACTTATTATTTTACAATACACTTATTGACTCCTTAATTTTATGCAAAGTGATACAGGAATGTTGTTGAAAACTTTTTAATTTTTGCATTTCAAAATATTGGCTCATGTACTTAGGCCTCGAAATAATGCTGTGCAAACAAAAGCATATGAATGTTTAACAAGTTTGTATGAAATGTCTTTGTCCACTATTTTAGCAGTGACTACACTTAAAAAGTACTTCATTGGCTGTAAAACGCTTTGGGAGGTCCTGAGGTCATGAAAGGCGCAATAGAAATGCAAGTCTTTCTTTATCAGAGGCATTAAACATTTATTTCAAATCATGTTTGGATGCCAAGATCGACATAATGTAATTTGAAGACTTCAGTTTTGCCTTTTATTCTGTATGCAGATCCTTCAGTTAATGAGATCAAACCTCCTTCTTAGTAGCGGGCCCAATCACCCAGCTCAGTGTGGGTGCTGCCATTGGACTGAAAATTGATAACACACTGACTGGCAATTTGGCATTGCAGGCAGCTGTAAAAGATCTCCAGGTTGGGTGGACAAACCCTCCTTTTTCTTGGCCGTTGGATGTCCTTGGGCAAGGTTTGACAAGTTTTATTGATGGCTCGGGCAGAATAAGCAGAACGTGTGCTTGGATTGGAGACAACACATTAACAAAAGTAGCAAAGTGCTGACTCAATGCGGGCACATTCCTGCATAGTTCTGCAAATCCTGGCTGGACTGAGGCCAGAAGGTGCTCAGATACCGTCTGGATGGAGCCCCTTGGAAGATTAAATTCAGCTTGGAAAAAAAGATCTGGGATCCAAGTTTCCTCCACTGTAAATTGCATAGAATTTCAGAGCTCCATTTAATCTGAATACAGCTGCAACCAAACCCCTTTTTTCTTGGAATGGGAATGGGAATGGGAACAGGAATGGGAAATGGAAATGAGCAGCCATCCCAGTATAAAGTGCTCAGACTGTCTACTTCATAAAGTAGATTTTGTGATGAGTTTAGACTCATTATCCTGCAAGCATGCTTCTCCACAATCTTTCTCCTCATCTTTGCCTGCAGGTCAAATGTGTTTCAGCAACTAACCCTGTTTAGACAGTGTTACTGGAAGGGGGAATTACTAAAGTGATTCACTGGCAGCACAGAAAATAAGCCATCTGGTGAAATCCTAATTAAATCAATCCCTCTCAAGGAAAATCAAATAATTCTTCCACATCAGAATTACTAAACAATAGGATGCACTCTCTTTAACTGAAGTTTAATCTTTCCCAACTGTTAATAGAAACAGAGAAAATGACTCAGAAATGATGATCTGGTATTGTTTAATTACACTCTGAACAATATATTACTTCACAGGAACAAATCTACCACATTCCATCTTAAGAGCGTTAATCCCCCCCCTCCAAAAAAAGTTTTAATCCTTCTTAGTAATTTATGGTTGCACAATTTAAAATCAAAATTGGTAACAAACACAGCAACTGTATTTGTTTTAAAAATAGAAATACTAAAGTCGACCATGTACTACTGACCATTGTTGTAAAGGATCCATTGCTCCAGTTCAACTTTGTCCATTTGGTGGCAAGTTGTCCAAAAGTTCTTTGTTCAATTAGGGTTGGGTGTACTCTGGTCACCTTTAGTGCTAGGCACTAGTTGTTCTACATAAATACACTTACAATCATCACCAAAGTTCATTTGACAGTCCTCTTTGTCCCTTTGGAGCTAAAATATGGCAATAGTTTTGCGGGTAATTTTCTCCCCATGGAGGCTTGTGGGAATAGTGAGACTGTCAAATAATTTCATTTTATAGTGATGTACATCAGTTAATAAACTGACCAGAATTCTTAAAACGTTGTTTATACTGCATTATAACAATGTGTTCTATGTGTTCTCATTGCAGAATCTACTGTTTTGGAAATGTCTTTCTGCTACAGTGAAGACATGAAACACTCAAGCCTAGAATTTCCAATTGGTCGTGACGTTAAATAACTTCAATTGGAAAATCTACCTATTTGTCATTTTCATTCATGTGTAAATTTGCATAAAATAACATGAGGGTTATTATTCCCAAACTGGGGCGTGGGAGGAGGCAATCCTTCGCTCTATGACACAAATTCACTCATAATATCATTAACATTATACCAAGATTAATGTTAGTACCATGGAAAGATAAAATTGAATCCAATATATTCTCACTCAACCTCAGAACATCCCTTCCTCCAGCCGTGTAACATTACCACTTCCGAGACCATCAATAGTTATTGGCTTTCTGAGTAAGATTGTCAAATTAGGGCCAATTAGTGCCAAATTAACATAGTTTAAAGCAGTAGAATCAGCTCCAGTAGGAATTCAATTCAGTCAATGGCTAATAGGTTTTTAGAAGAATATTCATTGATGAAGGTTAGAATGATATAAGGCACTCTATTTAGGTGGGCAGGTTCAAGATCTCACTTTAACCACTTTTACATTGTGCTTAGTGGGATTCTAGAGTATTGACTCCGACACAGGGGTGTTGAGGAGCTGGTGATAACCCTTGGGGTAAATTTGCAGAAAATCAAATTAAAACCATTTTATTTCTGTAATGCATAACATTTTTAGATATGTCCAAATTTAACTAAGCAAAGAAAAAATACTGCAAAAAAGCAGTGAAATCAATAGAGCATTATAGAGGGACAACTTGAAAAGATGGGCCTAAATTGTAACCCGGAAGAACGGGTGGGTTGGGGGTGGAGGGGGCAGTAAAAATTTTAAAAATCTAATACCCGACCCCAACCCGCCCACTTCCAGTTTTAACGGAGGCGGGACAAGGGGCAGATGGCAAACCCGCTCTTAGGAGGCGGGTCGGTCACTGAAAGCTTTCAAGGAGGTTGCGGGCCTCCATTTTTACTGCTTTTTGATTTTTAACCCTGGGGGCCAGGATTTCCGGGCCTTCTGCTCCACGCCATATGAGAGGAGGCGAGAAGGCCCGAAACAGCAGGTGAGTGCCTCGATTGCACTGCTTGTGGGCCCGGAGAAGGAGTGTGACCTGAACCCCACCCCCCCGACGATCACCGACCCACTCCCCAATGATCTTCGCCCCCCCCCCACACCGATGACTCCAAACTCTTGATGACTCCCGACACCTGACTCCGGACCCCCCTCCTGATGACTCCCGTTCCCCCCCCCCCCCGATGACTCCAAACCCCCTGATGACTCCCAACGCACCCCCCATGACCCCCGACCCCTGATGACTCTCGATGACTCCTGACCACGACCCCCACAATGTCCCCGACCCTTGATGACCCCTATGACTCCCAACCCCGATGACCCTCGTTGATTCCCGACCTTGACCCTCCGAAGACTCCCGATGACTCCCGCCCCGCCCCATGACCCCCGATGACTTCTGACCCTGACCCCCCGATCACTCCCAACCCCGACCCTCCCGATGACCAACCCCCCCCCCCCCCCCATCTCAGGCTTACCTCCTTGTATCCGCTTCCATCCTCTTCTCCTGTCCGACTGACAGCCTGTCAATCAGGCTGGCCTGTCGGGTGGGAAACTGACAAAAAAAAAAGACGTCTTTACGTCAAAATCGTAAGGACGTCAGGGAAACCAGTACTTCCGGCTTTCCCGTCAGGAATTTCACATCCCCGCCCCCGCCCTCTTCTTGGCTCAGTGTTAAAATTTAGGCCAAGATGACACAAGATGGTGTCCGTTACACTGCACTCTCTGTGACTTTAAGACTGTACTTTATTGTATGTTATCCTCCATAAAATCTTGTGCCTAATAATAGTCAAACTAAAGTTAGCCAAAATTCAAACTGAACGGAATACTGTGATAACTGCAAGAGTACACGATAAAGTTACAATCTGTTCAGATAGCAAACTTTCTTTGGGTTTCCAATTTATTTTTACAACTAATAATATTGAAGATATATTATCCCCGGACACTTGTGACACAAACAATAAATGAAAACAAATAGTTTGGATCTCCATCCACGAGTGTGTTTATTTGAAAGCCTGTGTTGGGTCAGACTGTGTGGGACTCTAGAATGTGTGCTTAAGCACCATAGAATAAATTATGGGTACTGTATTAACCCAGTCTATCAAATGGTCATGGTGTTATGATCAAAGGCTAGTGAGGTGCGGGGCATTATTACCCCGGCCTTTCCGTCTTGTTCCATCTCTTGACTTTTGAGACGCTGCCGTTTTAAACAGGATAAATGTGACGGAAGTCTACCTCAGTGTTTGGCTCATTGTAACCAGCAATAAAATTCACACACAGCTCAGGCTTAGCAATCTGCTACACATTCACCTATCACATTGCTGTCCCAAAGCCAAATGTTACAAAAACCCATTCTACCATATCTTCAAGAATCCCTTCTTTTTGTAAAGCTCATGTGGTGGCCGGTACGATGAGGTGCCCCAGACTCTGCAGAGATAACAATTGAGGTTCTACTGTATTATTTTCAACCGTTGGCAAGTAACTAAGACACCTGGGGATTTAGTTTCCTCCAATACTGCATAAAACAGGTTTAATAGCCTTGTTATAATAGCACACAGCAGAATTTTACTTGCGTGGATTTAACCAGTACATTACCAGAGGTATAAAATCCCCGCAAGTTAACATGAACCTGCTACCTCAGCAAGCAGAAAAAAAGTTGCTTTAGCTCTGTTGTTCACTGGTAGCAGCAAAAAAAAATAAAAACACAGAGATCTAGACAGTGCAAAGGTCTCCATGTACAATGTTAAATTTATTTATTCTTCTCACTTATGGTTCCAGCATTGTCTTTTACCTCACCATATAAGTTTCCAATTCCTGTTTTTATGTACTACAAAGCTTTCAGCATGTTCACTCTCCTGGGTGTAACTGTAATGGTTTCTGCAATGTTCCATCACATGTCATGCTCTTTGAACCTGCTGCTCCTGCTGTCATTTATAGATTCAAGTAGAGGGTGTCTTAACTTCTGCCAGTTGCATTGGAGAAATTATTTTCTTCACGTGAATTTTGTATTTTCATATATATTTTTTAACATGTACATTCAGAAGAACACAAATAAAATGCACTGCAAAAGAAAAAAAAAGACTTTCATTTATATAGAGCCTTCTAAGGACTTCCCAAAGCACTTTATAGCCAATGAAATACTTTTCTGAAGTGTAGTCGCTATTGCAATGCAGGAAACGCGGCAGCCAGTTTGCATACAGCAAGATCCCACACACAGAATGCGATAATGACCAGATAACCTGTTTGTACGTGTTGGATAAATATTGGCCAGGACACCAGGGAGAACTCCTCTGCTCTTCTTTGAAATAGTGTCATGGGAATTTTTACATCTACCTGAGAGGGCAGACAGGGCCTCGACTTAACATCTCATCCGAAAGACAGCACCTCCAACACTCCTCCATTACTGCACTGGGATATCAGCCTGGACTATGTGCTCAAATCTCCAGAGTGGGATCTAAACCCACAACCTTCTAACTCAGAGGCAAGAGTGCTACCCACTGAGCCATAGCTGAAAGAGATTTTCTGTTGCATGATTGCAGTGGACACTGATGTCTTTTATTCATTACACATTCAGTTGCTTCTTTGCCACATAGTAGGGCTGATTTTAACTTCCGGGGGCAGTTTTGTGGTGGAGGCTGAGGCGGATGGCAAACTATCCGGCCCTCCGCAGTGTGAGGCCCAGGAGATTTTAACTTTACTAACCATGGACTTGCAGGAAATTTGGGTGGAGTGCACTACCGACCGAAACATCTCCACCATTAGAACATGTATGTTGCATCCAGAAGTGCAAGGTTTAACTCTGAAGTCAGTAAGTACACACTACGTAGACTATTGTCAATCTACTGCAAATTTCAAATAAATACTGTATCCGTATGGCAAAAGAGCTTATGAGTTTGGGTCATAGGCGTAAGCACTACCTAATCGCTGACTTACCCACTCATGCACCGAGAGCTTAACAAGGTTAGATAGTGAGACAATGGATCTCCTGTATTATTGCATTAGCCTCTATGAAGTATTAATCTGGCCAATCCATTCCTGAAGACGTTGGGGTAGAAATTCTGCCTTCGTGCTCGCCAGCTCATCATTTTCCGTTAATTAAATTGAAGCAGTGGAAGATTGCAGGCTGGCAAACGCAGAAGCAAAATTTATCTGTACTTACCTTGAAGAGGTCAGCTTTTTGTTGTGTTTTATGGTCTTTTTCTATAACTTTTAAGAACTGGAGTTAATATAATTTTTACTAAAAGATTACATTATCACACAACTGCATCAGATTGTTTTGTTCACATAAGGCCTACACGGAGAAGAAAAGATACTGTAAACAAAGTACTGATAAATCACATTATTTTAATGAATGCTGCAAGTGGTGCACTAATAAAGTTTTAGACAGATGAGGGACATCAATCAAGCTCATCGTTCCATAGAAATCTTAACTTTCCCCATCACTGCATCCAACTGCCTCTTGGATGAACTCAGAGTTTTTGCCTCCAATATCCTACCCAGAAGTGGCACCTTTTTGACAGGTGAGGCATAGCTATACATGCCAAGTCAATGCGTTACCACAGCAACGGGCCTTTCTTGTGGAATCCCACCGCCAACCTTTTAAGCTAAATGAGGCTCGGGGATATCTAAAGTACAGTGACCAATAAATCCATCCTGGGAACTTTCCAGCGGGGAGTCCTCCCTCACATTGCCTTTTAGAGAAAAGCAGGTGGGCCTGCAGGCTTTAATTTAACAGCAGGGCCGGGAACTTTCCAGCAGCACGCCCTCCCTCACATTGATGCAGTAAGTCGGGAAAAGAAAATCAGGCGGTCGATATATTTAAATATATCTAAATTTAAATACCCGTAACTTTCCGACTGGAAGTCTGTGCAGGATCCTAGGTGAGGCAGTGCCTCACTTGTCTCACCTGACGAGCTGTCTCTGCTTCCCAGATATTAAGCACTCTGTTTTTGAAATGCTTCCTGAATGCAGCAACCTCTGTACCCCTCTAAAAGGCACAATATAGTTATTGATAATCTTATGTGAATATAATGCACTCAGATTAATACTGGCATGCATGTAGATCAAGATTGTGTTAGAGTATGGATTAACCACCATTATTTTTCTGTAGAGATGAATCCGAGTAAATAAAATAACACTTGTTTGAAATGGTGCCTGGGGATTAGTTTTTGTATGTGAGCATTGTGAGGCATTTGGCTCTCGTTTCACAGGCAAACATTGTCCGCCTATGTTAACAATGGACAGAGCTGCCGCTGGTGCTACTGTTCATGAGGAAATGGGAAGTCCAGCATGGACCAGGTGCTTTTATTGTGGTAGCAAAGGTTAGACATTATAAAGTCATCAAACGCAAATTATAAGACTATTCATTACTGTCTAGACTTGAATTATTAGGGATATTGCCTCTTGACCCAGTTACTTGCTCATTGTTCTTTTTCCTTCCCTTCGCTAACCCTCGTTTGCATTTGACCTTTGGCATAGCCCCAGTATTTAGTTAGAGACGCAAGGCACAAAAAAGGGAGTAATTATCAGATTTTTCCCAACTCCCTTGCAGTAATTCTGACATTACACTGTTGTATTTTTATTATTCAAATTCTTATGAAAGAATTACAACCAGTCATTCAGCAAATTGCATACACATTTTAATATATGCACAAATTAAATTTCTTCTGAGTTTCATTTAAACGATTCTCAGTTACAAATGTAATCCTATTGAAATATAAGGGTGAATTCACCAATTCCACACTCCCAGTGGGGTGCTGCACTTGAAGGGAGTGTTGTATTGCTAACTTTGACCTGTACTCCCTTTGAGCATGTGTGGGGTCAGTGAATTTACCCTATGATTTATTTAAAGTTATAACTGCACTCTAACAATTCTCTTTAAATATTACCTCATAAAATTAAAAGCAGAACGTGAAACATTAGCCCAAAATCTGATTCCGGTCTTAAACTAACGCCAACTGAATTTATCATCTTAACTCCAACCATAACGCATTAACAGTAATACCTAATCCTGCCTAAAACATTATCGAACACCAGCTATAATAATATTTAAAATAAAGATGCCACAATTTAGTAAGGACAAAGCAAGCAAGTATTCAAAAGAGTACTTTCTCCACTGGTGTTCCAGACATCTGACTCTGAATAAGCTTAATCAGCTGAGAAATATCTTTTATAGTGAGTCATTACCCTGTCCTAACCCCCTGAGTTTTGGCTTTCTGTGGCTTAGTGACTGACTCCTTGTGCCTCATTTCATTGAGGATTATCACCAATGTTTCAATTACTGTTGAACTCTACAAACTGGTGAAAGGGAAAATGAGGCCCGATGTCAGGAAGTCCTTGATGCAAAGAATAATGAGCACTTGGAATGGACTTCCAGGTGTGTTAGAGGAGGCAAAAGCATTGGAGTCATTTAAAAGACACTTGGATGCTGTGATGAGGAGACTCCAGGGCTAATCCCGCAGTCCCAGCGAGGAGCAGTTCTCAAGGACAGTGCAACGTAGTAGCACAGTCTGTGATTATCCATCTGTTAATTTTAATGAATGGAAAATCATGGGCTTTGCACCCGCAATTTTCCACAATACGCTCCATACTAGTGCCGTTCCCTGTAGAGAGCATGGCATCAGCCCCTGTAGGTTTATCTAGTGGAATGACATAAGATCAATTGAATGTTATTCCTCATCCATATTTATTTTGTGATCTCATGAACCAAGAAGCAGCCAGACACAAAAGGGGAAATTTTAACCCTCCCAACCTGCTGCAAACGTGCCTACTTCAGGTTTAACCGGTTGGGGGTCGGGCGAGTGCGTGCCTCAGATTTTAGCAGACATTTGGATTTAATGGCTGTGGGCTGGGCTTCCCAGGTCTCGGGAAACCCGTCAGCTGAAGGAAGGCGAGAACTTGCCGGATCCAGCAGGTAAGCACTTTTCCAGCGTTGCTTGTGGGCCAGGAAGAGCAGGAGTGCTTCCCCCCAGCCCCCCAAGCTAACCTGCCTCGATCTCTGCCCACCCCGCAATCGGCCAACCCTTTCCCCATTGATGTCTTCCCCCCCCAGCGATCTATCCCCCCCGCGATCTCATCCCCCACCCCCGTGACCTGCCGACACCCCCCTCCACGATCTCTCCCTCCTTTCCTCTCCTCCAGTCCCTCGCTGCGGCCTTCTACCTCAGGCCTTCCCGCCCGACAGCCAGCCCGCCTCTCAATCTGGCCAGCAGCTGGGCGGGAAACAGAGAAAAAAAATTGAAATGAGGTCCTGCCATTAAATTCGGCAGGACTTCCACATTTCCCGTAGTTCCGGGTTTTCCAGCCACTGGCAGTCGCCCCCACTCCCTCCCTGCCTCCCAGTAAATATCGGGGACAAAAATTAGCTCGATTTAACCAGACTGAAGAACACATACTGAATTCCTCTGGTCTTACTTTAGGTGTCATTTGGAGGTTGTTTAAATTCAAGAACGATGGTTATTTAGTTTAAGTTTCATTGTATGGAATAAGCTTTGATTATAATTAATGATAGAAGAGCTTTGAAAAATGCTAGATAAATATGACAATCTGATACTTCAAAGAGAATTAAACTACCTCAATAACAGAAATTAAATGAAATAAATCTTAACATTACACAGCGATGAGAGCAGTTGTTGACGGGCTCAATGTGCTACATACAGTATTCCAATCACGGTGCATGAAGAATGCCTTTATTTTAAGTGGGTGTGTTGACTACAATTTGTTTGCATGTGATGCTTGCCAAGAACTAGATCAAGTTGCATGCTCATCAAGACACATGTTGAAAACAAACTTCATTAGAAAGGTTTTAGGTTGATTTTCTAGTCAAAGCGGCTGGCGGAACTGGAATAGATTGGGCAGTCGGGAGTGGGGGGGGGGAAATTGGGTGGAGATTGCTCATACCAGATTTCTAACCATGATGCACCATGCATAAATTTATAGCTGGACTTTTGGGCCAGAATAAAGTGCACAAGCATAAAACATGGGACAGCTTCCTCTTCTCCTTCTCAAGGGCACCTTCTCAAGGGCAATTAGGGATGGGCAATAAATGCCGGCCTCGCCAGCGACGCCCACATCCCATGAATGAATAAAAAAATAGATGGAAACCAAGGCAGCCGTGATTACCCAATTTTTCAGTGCGCAATGCCCTGTGAGGTCAGATAGGCCATATAAAAACAGACAGTGAGGGTCACTATTTAAAGAGGAAGTAGCTTTTATTTGGATTATGTATGAAGGTGGACTTTACCTTTGGGTTCGTGAAAGCATAATGTTTCGATGTTTTTTTTACTTTGGCGGTCTGTTTATTTTTTGGAGAGTTTTGCTCCTGATTTTTGGCAGCAAAATTTATTATTGCTACGATCAAAATTATGGAATATAGGAATTCCAATCGGTATTCCTCTCTTCTTGTGTTACTTGGAGGAGGAGGAAGGAAGGGATGAGAGGAGGGTGAGAGGTGGTTTCAATTGCACCAAAGGCAAACTGCATATATCCACCCTTAACCCGCAGCCATTTCTATAGTTTCAGGCATACAAACATGGAAAAATCCAAAGAAAACGACCTTCTAAGACTTTGTTTCACTAGGGAGGCAGCGACAGAGTTGTGCCATGTATTTGAATCTGACCTGCAGATAACCTCCACCACAGGGTCAGTGACAGTGAAGTTCAACAAGCTGTGAACCTTTATGTCTCAGTTCATCCAAATACCACAGGGGCATCAGCAAGTCGATCCAAAGAAAGTGACTGAATCTTCGTTTACCAGAGCAAATGTAATTTTCCCTTTCGAAACCCAGCAGAAGAATCAGCGGTTTCTGGAATCTTTTTCGTATTGCAGGAATATCCAAAGTCCAGGGCATTACTGACAGTCACCGGGCATCACTGCACACAATTCCATGCCCTTCATGAACCAGAAAGGGGTTCCACTCCTTTAATGTCCAGGTGGCTAGTGATCACCAACACAGGATCATGCAGATGAATGTTCAGTTCTCAGGCAAAGGTCATGATTCATTGTAAGACAATTTTTTGTACCTAGGCTATATAAAGGAGGAGGCAGACTCCTAGGATGACTGCTATGGGACCAAAGTTACCCGCTACAGCCCTGGACTATGACACCATTGAGTCAGCCACAGATTTCAGCCCATGCGACTACCAAGATTATTACTCAATGCACTAAGGGTATATTGAAGCATTGCTTTAATTGTCTAGATAGATCACAGATTACAATACAACCACTTCATGGTTTCTAAGATTAGTGTAGTTTGCTGCATGCTGCACTGCTTTGGCAATTAAAAGAGGCCTAACAATGGAGCAGGTGGAGGAGTTGTCGGCCTATCTGTAGTCAAGGGCAAAACAAAACACTGACGATCAGCCAGTGCTGAAACACCACTGCAGTTAGCAAGGGTAATACAGCAGGGTCTCACATACCTTCAGCCTAGTACCGCATCCAATTAGTTCTCCTCACAGATGTACAATACAGTTGCCCAAAGCACCTTCAGCCACATTGGCCTCTGCATTGAATCAACTACCATGGATGCCAATTCTTTGATCTTCTAATACGTTATTTCACACCATCAGAACAAAACTCTGGACAAAGCTGAAGTCAATTGCAAACAAATGTAATTCCCTAAAAATGATGCATGTACCTAGCTAATATTTTTAGTTCCAGTATTTCCTCTCAGTGATGGTGTACATTTGGTTTATATTTTAACCTTGTTCTCCATCTAGGTGCTTCTCCAGTGTCAGGAGTAAGCGAGATAGCTGGTTGATAGGTATTAGTGGAAGCCTCTTGGGTTGAGGTGGTCCTGTACGTCCTTGTTATGGGTCATGAGGTAGCCACGTATCTGAGACCATCACATCTGTTGTGGTGGCTGATTGGGGTCATGCCCACTTCCTGGGCCAGATCTGGCATTGCCCCCGAGAGGCAGTAGCCTCATCTATGTCTACTCCATCCACGTCCTTACTGCTGGGCACATCCTCAATTGATTTACTGATCTACTCTCAGAACAGTGAAGCCAATCTAATCATTCACCAGGCTGACACCAGATATGCAACCCTGTTGTAGATTGGAGCACAAGACCTATATAGCAGCAGACTGCATATTTATGAGAAATACTCAATTGACCTTGAGACCACGGTCACTGGGGCTGTGCTGCAAATACTTCAGTGCTCCATGTTGGACTGTAGTTGTTAAGTGGTAATACACGACTGAACACGTGGGTAGTGGACTCCTCCACAGTCAGCACCAGACCTTGCAGGGAACGTGGCACACTCCATGAGGTCTGTATTGAGAAAAGAGGTGAGCTGGCTTCAGGCCAGCAGGTTCCTAGATTCAAAGTTCTCTAGATTCAGGAACCGTCCCTCTAGATTGGAAAATTGCACATGTCACTCCGCTTTTTAAGAAAGGAGAGAGAGGGAAACCAGGGAATTATAGACCAGTTAGTCTAACATCTGTTGTGGGGAAAATGCTCGAGTCTATAATTAAGGATAGGGTGTCTGAACACCTTGAAAATTTTCAGTTAATCAGAGAGAGCCAGTATAGATTTGTGAAAGGTAGGTCGTGCCTGACAAACCAGATTGAATTTTTTAAAGAGGTGACTAAAGAAGTGGACAAGGGAATGTCAATGGATGTTATTTATATGGACTTCCAGAAGGCATTTGATAAAGTCCCACATAAGAGACTGTTAGCCAAGATAGAAGCCCATGGAATCGAGGGAAAAGTACGGACTTGGTTAGGAAGTTGGCTGAGCGAAAGGCGACAGAGAGCAGGGTAGGTACTCACATTGGCAGAATGTGACTATTGGAGTCCCACAGGAATCTGTCTTGGGGCCTCAATTATTCACAATATTTATTAACGACTTAAATGAAGGCATAGAAAGTCTCATATCTAAGTTTGCCGATGACACAAAGATTGGTGGCATTGTAAGCAGTGTAGATGAAAACATAAAATTACAAAGGGATATTGATAGATTAGGTGAATGGGCAAAACTGTGGCAAATGGAATTCAATGTAGGCAAATGTGAGGTCATCCACTTTGGACCAAAAAAGGATAGAACAGGGTACTTTCTAAATGGTAAAAAGTTAAAAACAATGGATGTCCAAAGGGACTTAGGGGTACAGGTACATAGATCATCGAAGTGTCATGAACAGGTGCAGAAAATAATCAATAAGGCTAATGAAATTCTGACCTTTATACCAAGAGGACTAGAGTACAAGGGGACAGAAGTTATGCTGCAGCTATACAAAACCCTGGTTAGACTGCACCTGGAGTACTGTGAGCAGTTCTGGGCACCGCACCTTCGGAAGGACGTATTGGCCTTGGAGGGAGTGCAGCGTAGGTTTACTAGAATGATACCCGGACTTCAAGGGTTAAGTTATGAGGCGAGATTACACAAATTGGGGTTGTATTCCCTAGAGTTTAGAAGGTTAAGGGGTGATTTGATCGAAGTTTATAAGATATTAAGGGGAACAGATAGGGTGGATAGAGAGAAACTCTTTCCGCTGCTTGGGGATTCTAGGACTAGGGGGCACAGTCCAAAAATTAGAGCCAGACCTTTCAGGAGTGAGATTAGAAAATACTTCTACACACAAACGGTGGTAGAAGTTTGGAAGTCTCTTCCGCAAATGGCAATTGATGCTAGCTCAATTGCTAATTTTAAATGTGAGATAGATAGCTTTTTGCCAACCAAAGGTATTTAGGGATATGGGCCAAAGGCAGGTATATGGAGTTAGATCACTGATCAGCCATGATCTTATCAAATGGCGGAGTGGGCTCGAGGGGCTGAATGGCCTACTCCTGTTCCTATGTTCCTCTGTTCCTTCTCTTGCTCTGTCACCGCTACCTGCTCCGGCACTCTGTGTATCAGCCAGTGCAATATACCTAAACTTTCTAAATTCCCTTCAATGGGTGTACCTGTGCTGGTGCTTGCTACGGAAGGAGTGAGGGACCCAGGGTGCCATAACATGTTGGTTTCTTGGGCTCCATTGCCACCTGCACCTGGTTCTTGGGCTTCATCCACGAAACTAAAGAGAAACATGTGTTTGAATGCTGACAGCAGGACAACTTTCAAACAGAGCTTACACAGCTAATGATGCATCTCATGGCGGTGTTATGGAAAATATATATGTTTGTGCATGAGTGAGTGAGTGGAGGAACAGCAGGAAAGGATGGCATTAGCTTTGAGATTCAGGGAGGCCTCCGGCTTCATCCTAAAACACTCCCTGTTAATATTTAGGCCCAAGGATGTTGATCAAATTGCTTCAAATTGGAGGTTGACTCCCTCCTGTTATGCACCTCCTTGTGCTGCATGAAGAGAAGCAGGGGGTCATTTTCTTGGCAGGGAACTTCACCCACCAGCCACCCATATGGGAAATCATCGGCTCTCTGCCCAACACTTTCCATCTGTTAAAACGCATGTTGCTGGCAGGCAAGGCTTCACCCTGCATCCCAGCCATGTGTGAGTAAATGAACATGCACCATGCAGGTAGGTTGTGTTGTAAGCCTGCTTTGTGGTCTCACCTTTCAAATGGCAAGGTGGCCAAGGTCCTAGTTTGAAGTGGTAGTAAGAAAGTGTGCCCCACTGCGTTTACACTTGAAGCTTGAGCAGAGTTTAGCATGCAACCTTAGGCCTGCTTTAAACAATATAAAAGGAAATTCTTTGTGGTGTACATCATTTTCCCATCCCTTTGGTATTGTGAAATGCTCGCCAGCCTCACCTGACCAGACTTCCCAAGGCTATTAACCTTTTATTCCCATCAACTCCCATATCCTCTGACACACATTACCTCCGACTGCCATCTCCTGCCAAGGAAAACAGAGTTCTCCTGTTGAAAGGATGGCCATAGACCCAAAACAGGGTAACCTTTTTTTGTTGCATTTCTTGCAGAAGTGCCTCCAAAATAGAGATGCACTGGTGTTATTGGTCAGCCATTTCCAAATTTCTGCTCAGCGACAATCAAACAGCCCTTTAAATAGCAACAATCAAACAGCCCTTTAAATAACAACAATCAAACAGCCCTTTAAATAGCAGCTGCAGCCCTTTACGAGCTATGATTACATGCTATTTCTAGTCACCATTGATAGTAAGCTCCCACCGGCATTTTGAGCCAGGAACTCACAGTAAATACTTATAATGAGGCCAACCTTGGGAATTCATGGGAGTTTGGCCCAGTGCTATGTTGCAAGCACTGCTGGACCTCCCTGCACCATGACCCAGAACAATCTGCCCTTTCATATCTCAGAATATAGGAATTTCATGAGAAGCCATTGATGATACCTGAGAACAGCAGTAGTGATGACTATCGGCTGACTCCACCATATTGCATTGCAGGGAGAGTTGTTTGCAGATGGTGTAGGTTGGAGAATGGGGGCTACAATGTTGTACCTTTCAAGCATAGCTTGCGTCCCTGAGATCATAAGTGGAAAAGATCTTGGCTGTAATAAGATTGTGTTGTAGAATTCCAGAAGATGACTATGCTGTACAACCGACAGGAATTAAATTTTCAATTTTTCCTGATTCTGTTACGATATACATTCCCTGCCAAGATTTTCCACTCGGAAGTAAATGTCATGGGTGCTTTATCAAAATATGGAAAGTAACAAATAATGAGTGAAAGGAATAACAATGCTCCCAGTCACTCTGTTCCATCTCTGCAGGCTTGTCCTTAAGAGCTTATCCCAGGGTGGGTTCTGATGGCTATGAAGGGTTACAAGTAAGACAGGCTCTGCCAATATTAGATCAGCTTCCTGTAAGTACGAGTCTGGAGCACAAACTATTCCAAATTCAGCACCTAATTTGGCAGTATCAACAATGAAGTTCTCAAAATGAAGAGAAAATGACCATCTGTGCAGTGTGTATTTTGGGGAGGGGTGTGTTTCAGTAGGGATTTACGATGCCTGAGTAGGAGTCTCCACATCCTCTGCCTTGCATTGACTAAGCTCAGAATTATGTAGTATGAAACAGATACAGCAGGCAGGAAATTCTTCGGTGCTGCTCTCCAGAATTTCCCAAGAGTAGTAGTGGGGGGGGCGCTGACTTTGGAAGACCAAATATGGGCGTGGGTATTCACAGGGCATGCAATTAATGGGAATATGTTTTCCAACATATTTTCCATTATTCTGTACCCTAACAACACTGGGTCCTAGGAATGCCTGTGTATTCCTGGCATCTGAATGGGAATGGGCTGTAAGGTCTGCTGGGGATTGAAACGATAGTACAGCGATTGATTCAACTCTCCCACTCCATGAGATTCAATTTTTTAAATTTGAAACTGGCCTCTTCAGCTGCCCCAGAGGCAACTGACCCTGACACACTGTAAGCACTCGAATGCTCAGACTGCTGCTATAGAAGGGCAGAGTTTCAATCCAAGACAGAATCCCTTACCTAGTTTCAACACGCTGGAGGGATTGGATACAGAGAGCCATTATGCACGGTTTCACTGACCTCACATCCACCTGAGGTCTGCTGTTATGCAGATCAGGGATATGCTGAGAGGGTATCGAGCAGCATAGGCAAGGGTGGAATAGAGATGGCTGAAGCTTCTGCCTTTGGAGCAATGACACGTCTGGTCCATCCAGCCCCCTCGTCCCCTCAAGTGTGCCAGAAAGCAGGCTGGGCAAGCCAACCATCCTAGGATTAGACATGGTGCTACCAGTCACAACACCATCTCATGATCCAGTACAAAAAAGTACCAAATCTCCTGAAACATAAGAGGCACCCACTGACAGCCAGAAGCCAGCCATCACATTTACTCCTGTTACTTGGGAAGAACCTGGAAGAGTACAAGATTAGGGTATAGAACATGTCAAACATCTATTATTACTAAGGGAAAGCATGGGTTAAAAAACTTTGAGTACAACAGGCACTGAGCACTTGTTGGGTGATTAATTGGGTTTAATTTATTTCCATTTATACCAGAGAGTTTCTTTTTGATGGTGCAGAGGAAAGTTCCATCTTCTTTCATCTTCTACTACTTAATGTGTAAAATTCTGACACTGGAACATAGGAATTTCTAGACGAAAAAAGACCAAGGCCCATCTAGTTTGCCTTCTACCATCTTGTTAGTCGAATGATACAATGATAATGGAGTTGTTAACTAATCATAGTCATTGTCAATTAGTCTACAATAGACCCAGAAATGACATGAGGAAAACCTTAGTGGTGGAAAGCTTTGGGAACCATAGCCTCAATTAAACCAATTCCCAGCATTAATTTCATATCTATTTGCTGAACAGGACTGGAGCTTTCTGCCAGAACATAAGAAATAGGAGCAGGAGTAGGCCATACGGCCCCTTGAGCCTTCTCCGCCATTCAATAAGATCATGGCTGATCTTAGACCTCAACTCCACTTTCCCGTCTGATCCCCATATCCCTTGATTCCTTTAGGGTCCAAAAATCTATCGATCTCAGCTTTGAATATATTCAATGACTCAACATCCACAGCCCTCTGGGATAGAGAATTCCAAAGATTCACAACCTCTGTGTGAAGAAATTCCTCCTTAATTCAGTCTTAAATGGCCGACCCCTTATCCTGAAACTATGCCTCCTGACTCTCCATCCAGGGGAAACAGCCTCTCAGCATCTAACCATTCAAACCATCTCAGAATCTTATATGTTTCAATGAGGTCACCTCTCATTCTTCTAAGCTCCAGAGAGAATAGGCCCATCCTACTCAATCTCTCCTCATAGGACAACCCTCTCATCCCAGGAATCAATCTTGTGAACCTTTGTTGCACCCCCTCTAAGGCAAGTATATGCTTCCTTAGGTAAGGAGACCAAAACTGTACATAGTACTCCAGGTGTGGTCTCAACAAAGACCTGTACAATTACAGCAAGACTTCCTCATTCTTGCACCCCAACCCCCTTGCAATAAAGACTAACAAACCATTTGCCTTCCTAATTGCTTGCTGTATGTGTGTGCTAATTTTGTGTTTCGTGTACAGGGACACCCAAATCTCTCTGAACACCAACATTTTATAGTTTCTTACCATTTAAAAAATATTCTGTTTTTCTATTCTTCCTACCAAAGTGAATAACCTCACATTTCCCCACATTATACTCCATCTGCCACCTTCTTGCCCACTCACTTAACCTGTCTATATCCCTTTGCAGACTCTTTGGGCTCAATTTTGAAATGGTGGTGGGTTGGCAGCAGGGGTGGGGGGAGTGAAGGTGCGGGTGGCAAACCCGAATAAAAAAAAAACGTACCTTTTCCGACGCATTCGCAATGTAATTGATGGTGATTAAAGTTCTTTCCAGGTTTCACGTCCGGCAGCTCCTGATTGACAGGCTGGCAGCTGACAGGAGCTGCAACGCCGGTGTGGGGGGAGAGAAAAAGAGAGAGAGAGAGAGATGTTATCCGGCGCTGGAATGGAAGATCGGGGCGGGAGGACAGTGGAAGATCGGGGTGGGGGGGAGAGGGGAAGATCGGGGAGAGAAGGGAAGTTCGGGGGGAACAGGGGGAGATTGGGGGGAGGGGGAAGATCGGGGGGAAGATGGGGAGATCGGAGAGAAACATCGGGGGGGGAAGCGGGTGAGATCAGAGAGGGAGACATTGGGGGCTGAGAGGGACATCGGAGAGGGAGACATCGGACATCGGAGCGGGGTGGAAAGATAGGTTTATTTTGTTTTTTAACTTTGTGCAATGGTTTTTTATTTAATTTATTTAGTTTATTTTTGCCTGATCTGGGCCTTCATGCCTGGTTTCACCAGGTGTGAATCGGAAGCCGTGGAAAAGCCACCCGGGTAAGTTTAAAATTATTTTAACCACCTAATATGTCAAAAGTAAAGTACCTTAAGTAATTTGGTTCTTTAACTCTCATCCCGCCGGCTTTAATTGCTGGTGGGACTTCCGGATTCGGGAAGCGCACGCGCACACAGACGCGTCCGTGGGAAACTCGGAAGTCGGGGGGTTGGAGCTGGCTTCCAATCCTGCTGGGGATTTTTGCCATTTTTGCAGCCTCCCCTGCTGCTAATGCATCCTCAATTTAATTTTAAAATTGAACCCTTTTTGTCCTTACAGCTTACTTTCCCACCTAGCTTTGTATCGTCAGCAAACTTAGATACATTCCACTCAGTTCCTTCAACTAAGTCATTAATAGAGATTGTAAATAGCTGAGGCCCAAGCACTGATCCTTGGGACACCAAACTAGTTACAGCCTGCCAACCCGAAAATGACCCATTTATTCCTATTCTCTGTTTTCTCTCTGTTAACCAATCCTCTATCCATGCTAATATATTACCCCAACCCCATGAGCCCTTATCTTGTGTAACAACCTTTTCTGTGGCACCTTATCGAATGCCTTTTGAAAATCCAAATATACTACATCCACTGGTTCCCTTTTATCTACCATGTTAGTTACATCCTCAAAAAACTCCAGTAGATTTGTCAAATGCGACTTCCCTTTGATAAAGCCATGTTGACTCTTTTTAATCATATTATGATTTTCTAAGCGTCCAGTTACTATGTCCTTAATAATGAATTCCAGCATTTTCCCGACGACTTATGTCAGGCTAACTGGCCTGTAGTTCCCTATTTTCTCTTTCCCTCCTTTCTTGAATAGTGGTGTTACATTTGCTACCTTCCAATCCACTGGGACCATTCTAGAAATTAGGGAATTTTGGAAGATCATAACCAATGGATCCACTATCTCTGCAGTCACCTGTTAGAACCCTAGGATGTAGACCATCAGGTCCAGGGGATTAGTTGGCTTTTAGTCCCATTAATTTCTCCAGTGCTTTTTCTTCACTAATATTAATTACTTTAAGTTCCTCACTCTTGTTAGACTCTTGGCTCCCCATTATTTCTGATACGTTTTTTGTGTCCTCTACTGTGAAGACAGATACAAAATATTTGCTTTGGGGCTTTCTGAGGTGATATGAACATTAGTAATTTACAAGACACCTTTACAGATTCCTTCCTCTTTAAGGATCTTCCTGTTCGACTGAATTCTTGGAAAGCGTTTCTTCACAATTGATTTCTCTGAGACATTGGCTGCTTGCCTACTAAAAAAAACATTTCTTTCATGTTCTGCCTCAAAAACCAGGACAAAATCCAACCAAAAGAAAATACATTAAAAAGTCTTGTCCCTTTAACAGCTGCCTTCCACATGGAGCGTACATTTAAAGCCTGGTGTGAATGGGTGGAAGCACTTCTAGGAGACATTTCTACCCGAGGATTGGGACACCAAAAGGCCCTTATCTGCATGCAGGACACATGCCTAATAAAGTTTTCATGCAGAATTACAAGGATATAAAGTCCCGTCAAAAATTTTGTTGCGGTGGAGGGGTTGGCATGATATTGCCGGACACACAATTTTCTAGTCCCAGCATGCCCAAATCTTGCCAGCAGGAGTCAGCCTGCCAACCAAATTGGGCCTATACTCTGGTATACCAGACTTAATTTACTCAGGGCTTAGTCATTCATCTTTTATGCGGTTTATACTTAGATAAATTTATGATATCGGTACACAAAGGAATTAAGCAATGAAGGTTCTGAGAAATGCCAGTACTTTCCCATCAGCGCACTGATTTTTCAATTTAAAATTTTAGTGTACGTACACATTTCGATGGGGACAGGGTGATAGCTAGCACAATCCAGCAAACGTCATAAGGAGCTTGTCTTCTAATGTTTTGCACAGTGAAAATGTTAAAAGAAACTTCCATGGTCATTGTATGAATGATAATTTTTCATAGTGTACTGTAACTTTTGATGCAGGTATTCACTCCACAAAGCCCTACAATATGGTCGGAGATTCCAGTGTTAAAGGAGATTTTTTTTATTGCCATGTATAAATGTAGCACCGCACTGCTGGTATTGCACTGGCCTCCATCGTTATATAAAACCCTGACAGCCACCAAACCTATCCTCCCTCATTTTAAAATAAAGAAGATTGATTATCAATGACCATTGATGGGTTTGGTACTATAGTGGCTGATGGTACTAGACTAGCAGCCTAAAGATTGTGAGTTAAAATTTCGCCATAACAAGTTGTGAAATTGGGACAATTTTAACCTAACCCGCCCATCGGGGAACTGACAGGATCGGGTGCAACATTGGTTTTACAGCCCGCCCAATTTTACTCTTCATTGAAGTCAATACAGTGTAATATTGGACGGGGAGTAAAACTGACATTCCACCCGATCCCGTGGGTTTCCTGCCCGGTGAGTTAGTTTAAAATGATCCCCAATTAATCTGATATTTAGTGGTTTGCCACCAGAAAAAAAAAGAATGTTCTTGGTTTGTTGTTAAATTCTACCTGTCTACGAATGTCTTACATGTGACTCTAACACCACTTTAATACCCTACCTTCTCACAACTATGGGATGGGCAATAAATGTCAGTGTTGCCCACATCCTGAAATCAAAATTAAAAAATGCTAAAAATACATCCATGTTCAAGGCTCTTTGCAAATACAACTGCATCAATATCATGCAAGGCCTGTGACAATGAAACCAGCTCCTGACACGTTCTTTGTGTAACTGGCTTCAACCTGAAAACATACTGATTTGGGATTAATTGGGATTTGCTAAGACTGCTGGAAAACTGGGACCTCCTGGCTACCAGCCCTGGAAAATCCCAGCAAGTTTACCTTTGGGTTGCTGGTGATACTGGTTATGTTATCTGGCTAGTGGCCTGGACTAGTAATCCAGATGAAGGTAAGTTCAAATCTCACCATAGCAGTTTGAGAAATTGAATTCAGTTTATTAAATAAAATAATCTGGTATCAGTAAAAGTGACCATGAAGCTGTTGGATTGTCAAAAAATCCCAACTGGAAGGAAAACTGCCGTCTTTACTCGGACTGGCCTATATGTGACTCCAATCCCACACCAACGTGGTTGACTCTTAACTGCCCTCTGAAGTGGCCTAGCAAGACATTTAGTTGTGTCAAACCACTACCAGTGGTTCAAGAGGAAGGCCTGTGCAAGCTTCTTTGAGCAACTAGGGATGGGCAATAAATGCCAGCGATGCGAATTAAAACCACTATGGGCATCAGTGTAACATAAAAGCAGTTTATGGTATTAAACTGTCAGAGGAAGAGTCCTTGCCTCTACTGCCATACACTGATTCAGCCAGAAGTACTTTGTGTGCAATATCTACAAACGCGTTAGTATTCTGAGCACTGGAAAAGTCTGGGCACTGGCGAGGTGAACTTTTCAGTTGTCAGAAGGGGGTCACCTACAATAATATTGCTGTGTTACTAATATTCAAGGTGTGCAGTTTCCCCAAAGCAATAAAAAAATATTGATGCCGAGATGGAATCCTGTGTTGCGTGGCAAATCAGCCAAAGAAAAATATTACTTGCAGCCAGACTGCAGAGTTTCCCTCCTGCAGTGGGTGTGGTGTCAGGAGACGCCAGCTGGAAAAAGGTGTGTGGAGAAAAAACTGAACACATTTTAGGAAATTGGGGTGAATTTTCCAATAATGGACACCGAAACGGCAAGACCATGGAGCAAGGAGGTTAGCCATTATCATTGCTGGGCCAACATTAAGGGGTTTCGTAAAGCTGCCCTTTAAACAGCAGCTATATCTCTCAAAGGCTGCAGCTGCTATTTAAAGGGGCTGCTTCATTGTTACAGGATTTAGGCTGGACAAAAAGGCAGAGCATCTCCACTTTCAGAGTGAGGTTTGGAGGGGCTGATCGAAGAGGTGCTTCAAAGAAAAGTGGCCCTTCTTAGGATCTCTGGGCATCTCTCCATCGAAAAAATATGGGGGTAGATTTTATGAATGAAAGCTGCCGGAGTTGCATGATTTTCTCACAGACCAAATGCAATTTCAAACATACAGAGTAAGTGTAGACATACGAGGAGAAGATTTAATAGCTTCAGGATGTCTGCCAAGGTTAGGTTGGACAGTATTTCATTACACCAAGTAAATGGCAAACTAAGTTTGCTATTAAGAGTTTCTGTTCATCCTGCTAAACTCTGACTGAAGCTGCACACCAAGCCTTCAAGAAAATCACCCATTTCCCAGCCTCACGTCATGCTCATACTGCAGCAGGGTACACATTACTGCCATTTCAAACTGGAAGAGAGCCATTTGGAAAAACAAGCCCACAAAAAAAGCTCAAAATACAACTTACCTGAATGTTGCATAGTCATTGACTCACACGCAAGTTAGGATATAGGCAGGCACTTGGCCGATGATACCCTGGACTTTGGAAGATCCTACAAAGTGAAGAAAATCTAGCGGTATGTCATTCGCCTGTCATTTTGCCAACGGCAAAGTGATTAAGTTTTTTTTGCCCTGTCAAACAATGCATCAATCACCTGCTTGACATATCTGTGAACTGCAGATTGACTGACATAGCAGATGTCCTCTTTGGTCCCTTGGGATGGGGTTACCTTGGAAAGCTTAGGATTGAAGCGACTTTCCCTGCCATTGGCATTGTTGTCCCTGTGGTGGTTGTTTCTAGTCTAATGGTCAACTTCAAATAGATGACATAGCTCTGTTACTGCCTCCCTGGCAATATAGAGCCTGCAAAAGATATTCCCAGGTAGGTGTACCTGAACTAGCCTGCCTTGTATCCTTTCCTTCATCCTTTTCTTCCTTCTCCACAAGGAGAGGACTACCCATTGGGACGGCTAGTTCTAGAATTTTAATTGTCGTAAGGAAAAATCTTTCAAAACTCTTTTTACAGAAACATCTAAATGAGCCAAGACCCCCTCCAAACGTGAAAGATGAAAAAGATGAAGTTCACTTTTACATTTACTGGAATACAGTTTCCCTGTAAATGTTAACTTCTTTGCAGTCTGTAAAGTGCTTGCCCTTCATTGTTTTATTGGAGTGAAATGACTGCAGAATTTTCTCCCAGGGAGAAAAACAGGAACTAGTGTGCGCACATATATGCATGTGATTATAATTGATTAGAATATTCAAATGAATCTCACACCCATTTTGGAAGATCGCACTTGGTGCACTATGGCCAGGGATCTAGCTAGTTGGATCTCCACCCGGCTTTCCTAAATTTGAATGTCTGTTTCGATCTGGCAACCAGAAAATTTACCCTTGTGTTTGCACATATTTTCCTCTGAATCCTTTAGCAATGTAATTGGAGAGAGTTATATCCATTATACTGGTGGTCCACAGTCTGAGTTCCCTTGTGGTCTGACGCAGAGGAACACATCTGATTTTGCTGGTGATTTAATGTGGAGAAATGCTTCTGGTGTTGCTGGTGGTCTAGAAAGGGAACATTCTGAGCTCTCTGGCAGTATTGTGGTGAGGGATACAGCTGATTTTGCTGGTGGTCTAGTGGGAGGGAGTGTGTCGAAAACCCCTGGTGGTCTAGTGGTGGGAATACATCTGATGTTGCTCGAAATCCAATGGGAGAAGTTCACTGACAATGTCGGAATTCTATTCCTGCTCTCTCTGTACTTACAATGGTCTCTGTTTGAATTCAAATTCAGACTGTCCGATTTTTAAATGTCTTAATCTCAAATTAAAAACGAGAATCAATTCAATTGCTCAACCCCATTACATAAAGGTCAAAATGAACACTTTTGGTACCAGTTTACAGGCTAAATGCAATTTTGTGGGAAATATGTTTGCCATAAAAAAGAAAAAAAAGTTCTGTGTTTGAGCTCAAATAAAATAATCAAATGAAGAACTATAATTTTAATCAGCTAGAAGATTGCTGATCCTTAACCCTAATTTTTCAAACTAGTCCACACACGACTGACAGCACCTCTTGCTTAAACGCAGCATCACAAGGTCACAAGATACTTGTGGATGAGTAAGGCCATTTGGCCCATCTTTCTGCATCCATCCAGAACAAGTCTGCACTCTCCCCTATCACTGCATCTAGTTGTTCCTTAAATAATTCCAAGGTTTTCACCACCAGCTCTCTGCTTGTATCCGTTCCATGTGTTGATCAGTCTCTGCATGAACAAGAACTTCCTGAATTATATCTTTTATTAGTTTGAATCTGCATCGCCTTGTTCCACTGTTTAATTTAAAGTAGTATTCCAGACTAACCTTTTCCATACCATTTACTATCATATCTACCTCCATAAGATTATTATTTTACATGGAATTGAAGTAAGATTAATGGATCTGTAGTTGCCAGTGTTTATTTTGTTACCTTTTTTAAATATGGTACCATGTTAGCCTGTTTTCCAATCCACAATCAGTGTCTATGCACTCCTTCATGATGATCATTGATGCCTTGCAAATCTCCATGCTAGTGTCTCTCAATACTCTGGGATAAATATCATCTAGCCCTGCGGATTTTTTTGTTTTGCACCCTTTCAGCTTGTTTAGGAGTTCAATCTCATTTATATCGAAGCCTTGAATTATGCCTTGGTACTCTTTCTTGCGGACGAGGCCATGTTATTCATGTCTTCCCTTCTGAATACTTAGAGGAAGTAAGCATTCAGAATATTAATATTTTTTGCAGTTTCAAGTCCATTTGCATCTTTTAATCTTTTCTTCTCTTCTGACAGTTGTCTTAAAGTTGTAGTGCTGAATTAATTTTTCCTGATATATTTTGCCTCTGCTCTTTCAATCTACTTATACAAATTCTGGCCTTCTATATTAATTGCAGTAAACATATTTGCAACAGTTAGCTCTGCAGTGGTTCAGTGAATTTGGCCTAGTGGTAGCCCAACTTGAAATAAAGAACTTGCATTTATATAGCGCCTTTCATGACTTTAGGCCATCCTAAAGCACTTCACAGCCAATGACGCACAGTCACTGTTGTAACGTAGGAAACGCGGCAGCCAATCTGTGCACAGCAAGGTGCCACAAACAGCAATGTGATAATGACCAGTGATTTTGGCTGAGGGATAAATATTGTCCAGGACACCAGGGATAACTCCCCTGCTCTTCTTCGAAATAGTGCCATGGTACCTTTTATGTCCACCTGAGAGGGCACACTTGGTTTAATGTCTCATTTGAAAGACAGCACCTCTGACAGTGCAGCACTCCCTCAGTACTGCATTGGAGTGTTGGCCTCGATTTTGTGCTCAAGTCTGTGGAGTATGACTTGAAGCCACAACCTTCTGACTCAGAGGTAAGAGTGCTACCAACTGAGACAAGGCTTACACAAGTGACCTGGTTCTGAAGTTAGTGCTCAAAATGGACATGCAGGCCACAAATGAGAGTTCAATGATGTATGCATGTAATTACTTCAAACTACATGCAAACATTATCCAGATAAGATAATTGAATAGAAATGGCAAACGAAAAAGATTTCAGATCGATGTAATTCAATTCTATAGTAAGTACCTTAAGGAGGAATTCAGCAAATGTTTCAGTTCCTATAAGCAGCTGCTGAGACAGGTCTGGCTGTCATGTAAATTACACTTGGAGTACAATAACACATTTCTCAAACTCCCTGTACAAGAATTAAGAGCTTGCTGTTGCTAACCTATGGCTTTCTACTCAGTGGGTCAAACACCCCTGTAGCGCCCGCCTTTCCTCCCCTGGGACCCTGAAAAAATATTCCTCTGACACGGAATCCTGAACACCTGCATTTTCTTTCACTACTGCTTCCGTCATGCTGGATCCTCTTACTCTGAACTGTTTCTGTTATTAAGGTGGAATTTTGATCAGGTTTCACAAGTGACAACAGAGCTGCTGTATTTTCTGAATTAGAAAATACGTTTCAAAACAAATGAAGCTACCAGATGAAATGAATGCTCCCTTTCCTGATTTAGCTGCGTTATTATACCGTAAATGCTTGTTAAAAGCAAAAGTACCATAAATATTTATGCAGTAATGGTATCTTAAAACTCATGTTTTGCTTAAATCATCCAATTACAGAAATGTGTAAAATGAATGTTATTAATCTGAATGAAAATTGTTTTATGAGGGGCAGATTGGTTTTCCAGCCCTTCTCACCTTACAGTTAACTGCTCTTCAGGAAATTGACCAAGACATTGTGAATTTAAGTCATGTGACAGAAACACAGATGGTTGTGAGCAGTAGGAACAGACTGGCATTTTTAAGTCACTAGGGTAGATTTTGACTTTGTGCGATAGTGTAAGACAGGTGATAGCGAGTCGGCAGCTCATTTTACATCTCTCCCGATTGAAGTCAACGGAAATAAAATTCAGGAGCGATGCGAAATGGGCTGACGATTCACTATCAGCTGTTTTACACTATCACGCAAAGTCAAGATCTTCCCCACTGTATTCTAAACTGGACAGTATTAAGGAGAAAATGGCCTGGATTTTTTTCAGCAGCGCAATTGATACCAGAAGTGTAGCTGGGCAAGATTTGCACCTGCTCGACCACACTAGCACTGACCCCACCCTATTTGGTGAGCCTAATATTGCAGGCAAACTCCAAGCTTTGAAAATGCCTCTCATTGGGAGCTCACCAGCATGGAGCAGGCAATAGTGTGGTGCTGCAAGTTTTAAAGAGGCGTGCATCACTGGAAGATTTCTTTTTAACCGTAAACCAATAGTTTGGTTTGTTTGGAAAATGTTGAAACTATCTGCCATTGTACACGGAGACCTTCACCAAATGGAGGCTGATGTGAAAGCTCTCCATGCAGGAGGTCAGCGACAGAAGACAGGCCCCTTTTGGTACCATCGGGTGTTGGGGGCCCCAAAAGGAGCAGCCGCAGAAAAGTGGAAGGAGGTTGCCAGGGTAGTTAATGCCAGTTCCAGTTTTGGGCACACGGTCACTTAGTGTTGCAAACACATTAATGATCTTACCAGGTCAGGTAAGGCCTGAACCATACCTTCTAAGAATGCACTGTACTAAGCATGTTTGCCACTTACAATGACCTTAGTGTGTTAAAGTGCTTGAAGAGCTTACCATTGGGTCATGTGGTTCCCTTTACATCCCCGGCTTTCACCTGCAAGTGTTCCTTCACTCACACCCTGACACCACCCTATTAAAGTCCTCTAGCATTCACCTGTTGGCATCCCTATTATGTGCTGCATGCAGACACCTGGGTTTTACTGCATCTCCTAGGTAGTAAAGTTAATTTGGCCCCTTTACCTTTCTTTTTCTTGGGCATAAAAGCCAGGTGAGATCAGCAACAGGTAGCGGATCTCTAACCAAGGAGCAAGCATTGCAGCTCCTGAGAAGGGAAGCAGTAGAGGGAATTGGAGAGCGGAGGATGGAGGACAGGTGTCAGCTGCAAGTTTGTGATGGCATTTTGCTTCTATTATTTCTCATTTTTTTGTATCCCACGTTACCCGTTAACAAATTAAATTATAAAACCCTCAAGTCGCTCCTTCCACTGTAAGTGACATGTAAATTCTTCTTCTCAACTACCCATTCTAATCTTTTCTTTTCTTCAGCAAGATACTGCTGATGAAAAAACAGCAAAGGAAGAAAAAGGAACCAGCCCTCTGCTTCCCATGCACTGTAAATCACACTTCCTCCCAAGCACCAGCTAAGAAACATCCACCTGCGGGGTATTAGATAATGAACCAGATGGATGTGCACAAGGTGACCAGTGTACGAGTTGGCCAAAGGAGCTCAGAGTGGATCCTGAGGAGGAAGATGGAGATAAGGAGATGTTGCCCTTGGCTGAAGAGACAGGGCAACCCAGATCTCATGGGTCCTACTTTTAAAAGAAGGATGCTTCCAGAGCAATTGGTACAGTCTCTGACAATGTGCAACAAATGGTGAATCAATTGGAGGTGTCTGCTGCTCCCATCCATGGAACCCTGATGGATGACTTTGCAACACAGGAGTGTGCGGCAGCTTCAAGGAAAACTGCAGGGAGGAAGCGCCCATGACAGAGATCCCCCAAGGGCAGTCTAGGTTTCTGCCATAGTTGCTCAGGCTGCTGCCATAAAGGCCTGAGCTGCTGGTTTGAGGAAATTTGTCTCTTCAGTCCTCCAAACGATTGGAGAATGTAAAAGCAAATTCACAAATGTAGATGGTCAAGCACTTGTCAAGAGTGAAAATAAGACCAAACTTGGCTGAGAAATAAGCTTCCTGAGAATCGTTGAAAAGTACCTGCTGGGTCCTTTAAATGCATTTTCACCTTGCCTGTAGTGTCAGCAACAGTGAATTGTGAACCAGTTTCAAATGGGCGTGATAACTGCTGAGTCTAAATGAAGCGGTGATGATAGAAAATGAAATCACCACGCCATTACCACCGCATTTAAATACGCTGGCAATGACGGTAGAAAATTGGGCCGCCACTAAGGACGGGCAGGGTGGCGTCCCACCCCATTTACCACCCAGTCATTCTGCCCAGTCAACACCTACTTGAAAAAATGTTTCAAAGGTGGGCATGCTACTCACTAATTTTGTATTTATTTATTTGCCCTGAGTGGGTCGTGGTAGACCTTTTTAGGGCCTGCTGTTTTTGCAATGAGTGGCTTACTAAGCAACTTCAGTGTCCATTAAGAGTCAACCACATAGTGTGGACATTAGTGAACCAGTTGGGTTTATACGATCATCTGTAACAGCCTTCTTGGTCATTTTGTTTCTGATGCTAGCCCACAATTTACTAGATTTATTGAATTCAATTTCCCAACTTGCTATCCCAAGTTGCTATAGTGGGATTTGAACTCATGAGGGATAATTGTCAAGCTTGTCACTTGGGCGATAGCCTAACAGAGCAGATGGCCTACCCCCCTTGTAGAACCTACTGGGGTTTTTGTTCCATTGAAGTCATTGGACTGAAAATTGAGAGGGTTTTGCAATGGCTGGGAAATCCTCTCCACCAGATTACTGCCCAGGAAGTGAGGTTGAAAATTATCCCTTAATCTCTGAGTTGCTCGTTCAGTACCATAACCACTACACTACTGTACCCTATAAATTATTGCAATTGTTGCTCTGTATTTACATGTATAATTGACATGATTTTCTTTTCTCCTACATATTGTGTGTACTAACATTACAGTCCTTTGCAACCATCATTTTACCTCATTATTAAAGCTGAATGGAATTCCTTTCTTTCATGGGCCTACAAGCAATGAGGGTCCTTTTACATTAGACCCTGGTTCTCCCACAACACAGTGATCCCCCTGCTACCAAGTTTGGATACAATGTTGGGAGAAGTTAAAAATAAAATAAATTTATTGAGACACAGCCTTAAGAGTTGAGCAGTCAGTCCAGTAAGCCACATGCCATGCCAAATTCACACTCAATAAACACGCAAGGCATTGCAGAGTTCCAGTCATTTTAGCTGGTAAGAAGGCATGTGTTTTTGTTTCCTGAAGGTAGGAGAGAAAGAATATGCACAAAGTCATTAACCTAAAGGAAGATGGAGTGTTTTGGGGTGAATTTATGTGGGCCTTTGTGGTGAGAGATATCGATACTGGGGAACAGAGCCTTACACTTTTGGCACAGAGCATTTGCATTAAGTACTGCTGCATCAAGTACAGTGCAGGTCAACTGCAGAGTAAAATGCCCTCTAATCTACTTTAACAATGTGTCCTAAACCTGATTCCAAAAGAACACCTACTGCACAAAAGGTTAATCTTTTCACTTTTCATGCCAGCTATCTTTATGACTCTTCTGAAGACACTTTAGTGTGAGTGTGTTCCAAAGTATTGGCAGATTTGTGTTGTTGACGCAGACATACAGATGCACACACGCTCGCACGCACACACAGATAATTGCTAAAACTCAACTCCTCAAAGCCAACAGAGAAAAACTTCCCTCCCATGTACTAAATTTAAATCTAGGACTGAAAAATGAAAGCATCCTAACTTTATTAGGTTAGTCAGGAATTTATTCTTTAACCTTTCTTCTTCTGCTTTCTTAAACGACCTAAAATATTTTTTGCATACTCTAACCTCTATATTTTTAAATTGCTTGGTCCAGTTTTTCTAAATTTTCTGCATACTTTTATATGGTATCCATCTCATTTGTAATCTCTCTGCTACATCCTCAAAACCATTTCAATTTTGCACAATATTCTGCTCAAGGTTGATTTCTTAATTTCTCTTTCAACTTCTTTGTCCATTTTCTTTGATGTATTGTAGGGCCAAGTTAAGTGTTTGGGCACACAATTACATATTACACTATTACAACAACATACTTTGGATAGGTCAACTAAGTAACAGGATGTCCTTGAACTGACTCAGGCAAATGGATCTTCCTAAGTAATGGAACACACATCGAACAAGGTTATTTATTTGTCTCTACAATATGCTTTGTTGTGCTTTAAGCAGTTATCAGCAATGATGATGGAAAAGCTGTTTGAAAGCAGAATCTAATTTCCATGCATTTTGTCATCTTTTAAATTATATAATTTGATAGTAGACCACCTATCTGAATAACAATTTTGAAATGGGCAAAAATAAGACCAGTATTAACATAGTACAAGTCAACATATCCATTGATACGAATTTGGGTCTGCTGTATGTACCATCTCTGGTTCAGTGGCATCAGTCACTCCCTTAATCAGTCTGAGCTTCTTACTTTTATGGAAATCAACTCAGATTGCCTTTTATCTACTTGTTTGATGGCATAACCCAGGGATGTAATAATAGAATCCCATTGCGATCTGGACAAGGTGCTCATGTCTTTCACACGTGTATATCTTCAATCTCTCCGATATGGACCCAGTTAACATTTGGTAATTGAGGCTTGGTTTGAATTATTAAGCTGTTTTATTCCATAGTAAGGTAAATGTACAGAGCAATAGTTATGATTAGATTCATTTAGTTCAATCAATACAACTTATCGCTGTGTAATAATACAAGATAAAGAACACGACACAATTTCCCAATTCAGTCGGTTGTCTTACTTGACTTATACAAGTCAAGTAAGGTTTCCCAAATTGCACATTCCTAACTCTGCGCTTCAGCAAAGACCCTCAGGGCTTTCCATCTAACAAACCAATGCCTTCACAGCCTACCTCACTCCCCAAAAGCCTGTCTCTCACTATCTATTTTTAAAAGCTGGATTCCAGTGTCAGCTTTTAGTCAAAACTGACTACTCACTTCCAAGAGCAGAATCCACCAATCCAACTTAGCAATGATCCCGGCTAAATTCAAATAAATAGAATTGCCGCAACGGCAATGAATGTGAATGATCACTGGACTGTCAAATTATCGTTCATTGTCTGCAGGACCCTCATTCAGATGCCCCATCTGAAATCTAATATATACCTACAAGCCATGCTATCCTGTGACCTTAACCCCTTGAGATCTAAGTTTGACTCAATTGTAGAATTTTCAACATATTCTACACCAAGGTCGTCCCGTGGTGGCAGAGTCTGAAATTCTGAAATGTGTCAGACACGTTTCCTTGTTTGTTCATTTCTAGTGCTTTGGAAAATTACATATTTGTTCCTCTTCTTTTCTAAGGTGACTAATTTTGAATTTTCATCTGTTTCTATGGTATCCTAATTATCCCATGCATGCATGATTGCAAACATACAAAAATATATTATGAAATATCAGAAGAACACAGACATGTCAAAAACTGCCATCCATGTTATAATTCAAATATAAAATAATGAAGACATACTTGATTAGATTAGACCATAAATGCTTGCATAGCTTTGAAGCTGAACCCTGTTAAAAGCTTGAATTAAAGAGCAGTTGGTCTACAAATGTTTGTGATATCAGTGAATGAATCTGTAATTAAGATCGTCCACCCTTTTGTTGAATACTGTCTGTTTCAAACTATATGTGGACACCACAAAAAATTGCTTAATGTCTACCAGACCAGACTTGATGCCTATCAGTCCACTGTGAATAGTCTTTGTGAAAACAGCCTATGGAGATTTATGTCATAACAACCCTCGACAACACCAGTCATTACCAGGTTTCCATAAAGTAATCACATTAATTTATCTAATGCTATGTAGCGTAATCTCCAATAAACACTTGTACCATCAAAATACATTGAACAATGACAAACATTTATCTTACACCCAAATCTAATTTTCATTGACTGAAACTGTTCAATACATTATGTAGCATGTTAAAAGCCACAGTCCAATTTGGCTTACAAAAATATATCACTTACAAAGATATACCTTCGTTTTGAGGAATGGTGTATATTTTGTGCGTACATGTGTAGAATTTATCATTACCAGCAACACAAAGTATTTCATTTCATGCTCCTAGCTTTATAATATTAAAGATATTTTTGTATGGTTGGTAGGAAGAGGAAACCTGCGTTTTGTTCTGACCTCTTAAGAGAAAATATACTTATGTAATTAAAAAAATGAAAAATCCCAAAACGCTTCAACCTCCTCCTGTATAATTGTATCAGCGATTTAATAGCATATGGTCCAGTGTGAGATGATCCACAGGAATCTTCCAAGTGTTGATAAAATTCTCACCCATTTTCCACCAGTGAGGAAGCTGGATGAAAACTGGGTTTTGGCCAAATTTCAACCAATCCAAATTTGTACCGATATTTACTTGACCATTGCTGAGTCCTACAATTTTATAACATAAAACCAGTCAGTGCATTTGCACCACCATATTCACACGTTAATAAAAACGTTGCATTAAAAGCACTCGCGAAAATGGTCATGAGAAATAATTTATACGCGTTTGGAGTAGGACAATCCAAATGATATTTGAAACTAATATGTAAGTAAAGGTGAAACCACTAGGATACGTGAGACGGATAATTCTGGAAGAGCTTCTTGGAACTTGTGCCAGGTTGCACTCTCAAATTGGCATTTGCAATGAAGTATCTCAATGACAGTATATCCGGTGGGTCCTTTGATGCCTACTGCTTCTTTATTTCTGAATGAAGCTTTGCAAAACGCATACCCAAAACACTTTGTCTGTTGGAGTGCTTCTATTCAACAATGTAATTAATGCAGCGTTTAGCTAATTTCCTTGCATTCCAGCTGCTTAATTCCAGCAGCTACAAGAGGACATAATGCCAGTAAATCTTTATGCAGCCATTTTAACTGCATGCCCCAATCCCACCAGATGGGGTACGTTAAAATTCTCCCAGTATTTTGATGTTCCCAATCACTTCAATGAACTTATTTAACTTTGGTCAGGGACACTTCATAATCACTGTGTTTTCTCGGCAAGTAAAATCTATTTGAATTGTCAGCAATGTGCATGTCCTTTCCTGTACTTCACTTTCATCTACTTCTGCAGATGTAGCTGCATTCCTTGGAATTATTCAGGTGTAGATAAGAGAGGTTTCTTAACAATACGCTCCAAGGACTTTAAGTTGGTCACAATCATTCTTTCTCTTCCGTACACATATTGCCCAAACCACTCACAAGTGTACATTATGGGAAGCATCTCTTACTCAATCTGTGCATAGTTCTTTTCTATTGGATTGAGAGCTCTTGAGGTGGATGCTATTGGCTTTCCTTTTTGCATTACAACTTAATTCTAATGTGACTGTTACAGTGGGGCTTTCTCCCAAATCCTTTACTCATGTAAATTACTAGATGGCAATTTCCATAAGCAGGTTTAGTCTCCTTTGAACTGAAACTTAAATCTTTATTCCCTGTCAAGTATGGGTTGACATACGCCAGGTCTAACAATTAATCCCCACATCATGGTAAATGGCTTATGACAGATTATATAGAATGCCCACCACATTCTCTTGTCACCTCAGATGAAGGAAAGTATCATATTGCCAACCGCTACTAAAACTACTCTCCAGACCTATTTGCAGATAAAATGATACACAGAAGCAACAGACAGAGGCATTGTACAGTTCAATAATCACACTTACTCTATGAACAAACTAGGTTGATTGATTTAAAATGAGTCCACAGTCCTTACAGTTTCTCTCACCAAGCTTTTAGAAAGATACAGCCTCTGGTGGTATATACATAAGCATCCTTATGGAGCTCTAACCATCAAATTCCCATGTAGAGACATGGTGAATGGAAGAACTAAGGGATGGTTATATGATGTGACATTTATATTTGGATCACTTTGAGGTAGATGCAATCTCTGGAGTTTAAATCTGATTTTCTGTTCCTGGCAGTGAAGTGCCTGGACCTTCTAGTCAGAGTTCACTCTCAGTGAGATGGGCAAATACCATTCAGCTACAGTTCCTAAAAGCTGCAGCAACTATTTAGAGGCTCATTCTTTACACTACAATACCCAATAGCTAGGCTTGCATTCTCCTGAGTGTAGAAGATTAAGGGGTGATCTAATTGAGGTGTTTTTAGGATGATTAAAGGATTTGATAGGGTAAATAGAAAGAAACTATTTCCTCTGGTGAGGAACTCCAGAACAAAGGGGCATAACCTTAAAATTGGAGTTAAGCAGTTCAGGGATGATGTCAGGAAGCAGTTCTTCACACAAAGGGTGGTGGAAATCTAGAAAACTCTCCCCCAAAGAGCTGTTGAGGCTAGGTCAAATGAAAATTTCAAAACTGAGATGGATATGTTTTCGTTACTCAATGGTATTAAGGGTTACAGAACGAAGAGAGAGAGAGAGAGCGAAGGAGAGGGAGAGGGAGAGAGAGAGAGAGCGAAGGAGAGGGAGAGAGAGAGAGAGAGCGAAGGAGAGGGGGAGAGAGAGAGAGAGAGAGCGAAGGAGAGGGGGAGAGAGAGAGAGAGAGAGAGAGAGAGCGAAGGAGAGGGAAAGAGAGAGAGAGAATCTCATTGAAACACATAAAATTCTGACAGGACTAGATAGACCGGATGCAGGAAGGATGTTTCCCCTGGCTTGGGGGTCCAGAACGATGGGTCACAGTCTCAGGATACGGGGTAGGACATTTAGGACTGAGATGAGGAGAAATTTCTTCACTCAGAGGATGGTGAACCTGTGGAATTCTCTACCACAGAAGGCTATAGAGGCCAAGTCACTGAATATATTTAAGAAGGAGCTAGATAGATTTCTAGACACAAAAGGCATCAAGGGGTATGGGGAGAGAGTGGGAATATCGTATTGAGATAGAGGATCAGCCATGATCATATTGAACGGCGGAGCAGGTTCGAAGGGCCGAATGGCCTACTCCTGCTCCTATTTTCTATGAAGGCGGGTAAATGGAGTTAAGGCACAAATCAGCCATGATCTAATTGAATGGCAGAACAGGCATAAGGGGCTGAATGGCCTGATCCTGTTATTATTTCCTGCCCAAGAACTGGATTTTCTGAGATTAGCTTTTAAACTTCAGGCTCAGTTGGTTGTGGGCCTCAATGCTTTTCCGCATCTTTACCTTCTAGGCATCTCATTAAGATCACATGTTCACCTTGCACTATCAGCAGTGACTGATCTTCATATAGAATCATAGAAATTTACAGCACAGAAGGAGGCCATTCGGCCCATCGTGTCTGTGCCGGCCGAGAAAGAGCCATCCAGCCTAATCCCACTTTCCAGCTCTTGGTCCTTAGCCTTGTAGGTTACGGCACAACAAGTGCATATCCAAGTACTTTTTAAATGTGATGAGGGCTTCTGCCTCTACCACCCTTTCAGGCAATGAGTTCCAGACCCCCACCACCCTCTGGGTGAAAAAATTTCCTTCTAATCCTTCTACCAATTACTTTAAATCTATGCCCCTTGCTTTTTGACCTCTCTGTTAAGGGAAATAGTTCCTTCCTATCCACTCTATCTAGGTCCTGCATAATTTTATACACCTCAATTAAATCTCCCCTCAGCCTCCTCTGTTCCGTAGAAAACAACCTCAGCCAATCCAATCTTTCCTCCAGTCCTGGCAAGATCCTCATAAATCTCCTCTGTACCCTCTCTAGTGCAATCGCATCTTTCCTGTAATGTGGTGACCAGAACTGTACGCAGTACTCTAGCTGTGGCCTAACTAGTGCTTTATACAGTTCTGGCATAACCTCCCTGCTCTTATATTCTATGCCTCGGCTAATAAAGGAAAGTATCCCGTATGCCTTCTTAACCATCTTATCTACCTGACCTGCTATGTTCGGGGATCTGTGGACATGCACTCCAAGGTCCCTCTATTCAGGAGTAATTTGTTAGCTGTGAAGCTCTTTGGGATGTCTTGAGGGGGTGATAAGGTGCGATGTAAATGCAAGTTCCTTCTTGTGGCAGACACATTGAAAGTTCAGCATACCCGAGAAACGCTTGAGTGAATAGATATCACTTGATTTAGACATCTGCAAGCCACCATCAATGTTCTTTGGATCTGGTTACAACCCATCAGCAATTAACAAGTGATTTATGTATAGCACTTCTGTAAGTTGCAAATTAAGTTTGTTCCTCTTTAATTTATCTCGCATGCTCTTTAAGTAGGCTTTGGAGATTTTTGAGGTCTGCAATGACTACTGCTCTTAAAAAAACTCTCCAAGAGTTTCATGCATTCATCTTTCTTTGGAGCCGAGGCAACGCCAAACAGCATGTGCAGACAGAGTTACCCTCCTAAAGGAGTATTGAAGTCTATGAACAGACTTGGGGGTAAGATGACTGTGTGTTATCTGTAACTAAATCATAAACCTGTTTATAAAGAATGGGTTTATGATTGTGTTGCACATAACACAGAGGAAATCATCCCCCTTGAATATCTGCCCAAGTTAACTTGCCAGAACCCATTTTTGGCATCTGTTACAAAGAAAATCTTGGCTTTGTTGAGTTTTTCTGGCAATCTTCAACTGTTTTGATTGGATAATGAGACCTCTTAATTGCTCAATTTAAATCTATGGGATCAAAGCAGATTCTCAGCTTGATCAGCTTTACAAGCAGCACCATTATTTAATACCCAGTATATGGGTCGACTCACAGAAGTGAGCACCTCTCATTGCAATTAGTTAACTGCATTCTTCACAGGCTCCTTTAACACAAGAATTTTCCAGGGAGGGTGCACTGCTCTTTTCCCCCATCTCAGTCTACTCTGATATATAACGGTCTGTGTTTGCAACCCAGACATCTCAGTCTACTCTGATGTAAGACGATCTGTGTAGGCATCTTAGTCTACTCTGATGTACGACTTTCCTTGTAGGCAACCCAGGGCTTCAAACACATCACCACGTTCATAACATGTGTAAAATACTCAGCTGCCTTGTTATTAACAGTATTTATATAATGATGTGCTGCCAGCATCTTAGCAAGTTTTGTTTTTGACACATTTTCCTGTCCACAATGGCCCTCTACAACTCGGAACTGAACATTGTATCTCACTCCTTCTTTGATGCATCGTGTATCTACAGCAGCTCTTTTAACATACAGCTTTCTTAAGGTCGAGGTTTAGCTACCCCTGCAGTTTTTCTGTCAGCTAACAATTCTACCTACTTCCCAATACTCTCTATTCGGGTTCACCACATAAGTCAGCTTTCAAAAAGAAAGACTTTCATTTCTATAGCGCCTTTCACGACCTCAGGACATCTCAAAGTGCTTTACAGCCAATGAAGTACTTTTTTTGAAGCATAGGCACTGTGGTAATGTTGGAAATGCAGCAGCCAATTTGCGTGCAGCAAGCTCCCACAAACAGCAATGTCATAATGATCAGATAATCTGTTTTTAGGCATTGGTTGAGGGATAAATATTGGTTAGGACATCGGGGAGAATCCCCTTGCTCTTCTTCAAAATGGGGCTATGGGATTCTTAACGTCCACCTGAGAGGACAGATGGGGCCTCGGTTTAATGTCTCATCCGGAAGACCATGCCGACAGACCATGGGGTAAATTTTAACACCAAGAACGGGTGGGTTGGGGGCAGGTGGGAAGGTAAAAATTGTAAAAAAAGCAAAACTCGCCTACTTCTGGTTTTAACAGAGGCGGGTCGAGCGACAAACAACCAACCCGCTCTCAGGAGGCGGGTTGGTCAGTAAAATCTTTTAAGGAGACAGCGGACCTCCATTTTACCAACGTTTTTATTTTTAGCTCCTGGGGGCTGGGATTCCCAGGTCTTCTGATTTACGCCAAGTAAGAGGAGCACTGCTTGTGGGCCAGGAGTAGCACGAGTGTTTCTTCCAGGCCCAACAAGTCTACCTGCTGCGATCCAACAGACGCAATCGTCCGACACCACCCTCCCCCCCAGCAATCTCCGACCCCCCCCACAGTGATCTCCAACCTCCCACACGATCTCTGACCACCCCCCACGATCTCTGACCCCCTCATGATTTCCAACACCCCGCACGATCTTTGAACTGCCCCCCACCCCGATGTCCAGCCCCCCCGATAACCGACACCCCCATGACTGAGCCCCTGATGACTGACCACCCTCCCCAACGACTGCCGAGCCCGAAGTCCGACCCCTCCCGATCACCGCAACCCCGATGACCGTCCCCCCCCCCCCAATCTAAGACTTACCTTCTGGCATCCACTCCCTTCCTATTCCTAGTCCCTGGCTGCTCTCCCATCCGACTGACAGGCAAATCTGGCTGTCTGTCAGCGGGAAACCTACTGAAAAAAATTGAAAGACGCCCTTACGTCAAAATCAAAGGAACATCTGGGAAACCCATACTTCCCGATTTCCCATCCGGACATCCCACCCGCCCCCCGCCCCGGCAAATGCTCTCTTCCCGGCTCGACGTTAAAATTTGCTCCATATGTTTGAGGGAAACCACACAGAAGAGGCTTATCTGGCAATTTCAAACTCATGCAGGGTCATTTTAACCCCCAAGAATGGGTGAGTTAGGAGCGGGAAAACATCCCGTCTCTAACTCGCCCACTTCTGGATTTAACCCAGGCAGGTTTGGATGCCTGCGCACAACAGACACCAGGAAGTCCCGCCCCCACTTAAAGCTGGAGGGCCGATACTTAAAGGGGCAATGTACCTCATTGATATATTTGGGGTACTTAATTCTTTGTGTATTGGAAAACTTAAATCAATTTAACTTTACCTGTTCGGTTTTCCCATCGCTTCCGATTCACGTCAGGTGATAGCAGGTGGGAAGGGCTGGGTCCATGAGGCGAGTGCCTTTATTGCACTGCTTGTGGGCCCAGAGGAGCACTCCTGCTCCTTCCAGGCCCGACAAGCTCACCTGGCCGACAGGACCCCCGGAGAGCCCGCCCTCCCCCACAACATGGTGGACTTCCCCCCCCCCCCACGTCGAAGATGACAGCCACCCACCTACCTCCGACTCTTCACCTGACCTCCAGCGACCTCGGATCTTCAAGTCCCGACATCAGACCCCCTCTGATCTCCACCTCCCGGCCAATCCGATGTCCTCTCCACCCCTCCCCCCCCCCGATCTTCACCCCACCCCCCCACCCTGATCTTCTCCCCGCCCCCCCCCCCCCAATCTTCTTCCTGGCCCATCCAATGTCCTCCTTTGTCCATGATCCCCCCCCTCCATCCGATCCCCGACTGCGGCTGGCTACCGCAGGCCTTCCTGCCCGACAGCCAGCCAGCCTGTCAATCAGCTGACTGCAGGGCGCGAAGCCCAGAAGTAAAATTTACTGACCTCATTAAGGTCGTGACCTGCCAACTTACTTCCTGGGTTTCGCACTCGAAAATCTTCCCTCCCACTTCCTTCCCGGCTCGAGGTCAAAATTCTGCCCACGATATCTAATGGACGTTTTACTACATTATAGGCGCTATATAAATGCAAGTGACTGTTGTTGTTTTACGAATTCACCAATCACTTCCTCAGGTTGAAGGATAAAATTGTCATACAGTTCCAAGGCAACATCCAGAAACAAAAGTCAAGAGCGGTAATACTATGTACATGAGCTAGTACCTTTAAGACGGCCTTGCTCAATCCCTCAGGTACCATTAATTCTCATTCACTATCACTCCAGCCATGTGAAGTTCTACTGATACATTATTCATTCAGTAAATCTTAAACCATGAAGTTGCTGGAACGCAAAGTGGGGTTCCAGTGAAGGGAACGTTGTATGTAGGAATGGCAAAAGAAGTGAGTAATAAGAAATAATTGAATCGCTTTTTACACGGTTTACTTCTCTGGTTGACAAGAGAACCTTCATATGACCTTTGGGCTTGTTTTCTGTGGCATTATAGTTGAATAATACCGAGGTATTAAGTCAAGGAATGGAAATCAGATGGACGTCTTTATATATTGACTATGATGTGGAGATGCCGGTGATGGACTGGGGTGGACAAATGTAAGGAGTCGCACAACACCAGGTTATAGTCCAACAGCTTTATTTGAAATCACAAGCTTTCAACCTGGTGTTGTGCGACTCCTTACATATATTGACTATGGTTGATTAGTGCCCCATTTTCATACAGTGCAGTATTTTTTAATCATCCTTTGGTTGTTTTTTTGGCAATTTTCTTCTCTTGCACCACCCCCCCCCACCCCCGATGGTATTTACTCCATGCTGCAGGATAGTTCCACGGGTGATGGTGTCCTCTCACCATCATTCAGGTGTGAGCCTCAGCAGTAAGCGTAGACAAGGCATTCGACCATGGGGTGCTTCACAGCTGGTCCTGACCGGATCCTCACCCAACATCCACACACGGGAATCCTGGCCAGTGTTTCCTTCCCCTAAGCCAAGGGCACTGAGGCTGGCTGTAACTACTCTGGCAGAACCAGTGCACTATGGAGCATGACACAAAAAGATAACTTGCATAGATAAACAACAGCAAACAGACTGGAAGTTATGAAGTGCTGCTGGGCAGAGACAGTAATGACCTGGAACAGGCCACAGGTTAACATGGTGAGCTCCATGCAACTGGACCAAAAAAAAAACAAGCCCATAATCTCAAGTGATACAAAAAGGTTAAAAATAGAAATCGAAGAATTTAGGTTCAGGACTCACATTCATTGATTTAAGATTTAAGCCCAGCAGTTTTGCAGACCTAACCTCTCGGCAGTACTTTTACAGCTGAACCTGACACAATGTTGCACTACAGACCAAGGAGACCTTGATAAGATTCAACAGCCATTTCGTGAAGTGTGTGTATGATGCTTTATAGCACAAGAGTGGCTATTAAGCCACTGAATAACATCCACTGATTAAAATTACTGACTACCATGACCCAGTAATGGTGCATGTCTGAATGGATCTTCCAGGACTGATTAACAGAGGCAAAAAACCCACATCAAGCCTTTGAAACAAGATTGAAATGGTTCTCTGAAAGCATTTTTTTTAAATGAAATATTTTTAAGGAATTTGATGACAAAAATAAAACACTGATGTTTGTCTGCAGGATGAGAAAATGATTACACTTATAACCCAGCTGCAGCTGTGTTATTTGAAGGTTATATTGTCCGTGTAGATTCCATGTGAGAACATTGTAAAACCCAGGTTAATTGTACAGGAAGATCAAGAAGGTAGTCCTCCAGTGATGAACCCGAGTTAGAGAAATGAATTGAATTATTACTCCAACAGAGCATCACTAAGTCAATGCATTGCCTCCTGCAAAAGCTTTAAGCTGTAAACATGTCAAACTGTGTATCGAGATAAGCCCCAATTTTCCTCTCCACTGGTGTTGATGCAAATTCCGCAGGTAAATCCGACAGTAACTTCTGCGAGGATGTAAAAGTGCGACTTCCTCCTGCTGGCACTGCATCTGCCTAAATATTAATATCTCATCAAAATCCTCCAGTGGGCTTTGCCCACCTCTGTGGTCATCTTGGGATTTTGAGTGCAGTTGGTGTGCTCCAGAGATAGACAATTTAATTTTTTTTTTGCTTTCTCTGTGGGTTTTTTTTCTCACTAAAACTGCTTGAGCTTTGCCGGGTTCCTGACTTTGCATCAACAATAGCTCGTTAATTTGCTTTTCCTTTTTGTTGCCGAAATGTGAAAACAGAGTTATGATAATTCGAGCTTCTAACTTGGCTTATCCCTGCTGTCTATCTTGCCACCGATATTTAGGGAGAATGCTGAAATACTACTGTATATTATGGGTTCCAACACCTTGACTATCAACGGAAGAAAAGTTCAGCCAGGTTATTGTCCATTATGGTGTATCAACGTCATTGATTAAGCCAACAATAACAACTTGCATTTATTGAGTGCCTTTAATGTAGTAAAACATTCCAAGACACTTCATAGGAGCGTTATCAGACAAGATTTGGCATTGAGCCACATAACAAGATATTAGGACAGATGACTGGAACACTGGGGTGATAGTCTTTCATCTAACAGGCAGGAAGCATCAATTTAATGCAAGATGTTACACCAATAGTGGTGCATATTTTATGAGAAAAGGTTCATAATTCATAGGTGACAAGACTATGCTTTCTGACTCGGTCAGCAAACTGCTCTAGGCCTCTGCCAATGTCTTTCTCTACCTGTTCGCAGGGAGGTGCATGAGGGTGGGAAGAACTGATGTTTTTAATTCTATACAACTTAGTTTATAATAGAACATAATTTATGGATTGTTCCTTTATTTAATTACTGGACCAGACTCAAGACTAAATGGTAAATCTGGATAGGCCGGTACCGGGTAGGCCCTGGGGCTCAGTACTAGGCAGCAGCCACACTGTAAAAGTTGTTGTCCGAGTGAACAGAAACCATCTGCTCCCAAATGGTTGTGAGCATTACTACAAAAGTGCTGCTAATCCTCCAAGGTCAAACATATCCTGAACAATATCTTAATGTATTTGTAACATATCCTACAATGGCAATAAGTTGCACTTTATCTTTCTCACTTTAAGTAGGTTTCCATTATTTCCTGACCTTGCAACGTGCACAGGGAGAACATTGCTGTGTGCATTACAAAAAAGGTGAGAATTTCATCCATGGTTCAAAAGTAACATCAAACTGTGTGTGTGAATATCAGTTAATAAGAAATATTATCACTTGAAGGACACGCATAGCCATGGTAATCTGAAGAAGTTTGTCATGGTTAGACAATTGTCCAACTCCACTAAATACTTTTGACATGTGACAAGGAATTTTAAAAAAAATCCCTTAGAACAGCTTGTTTCCTTAACAGTCACTTAAACATCTGCTAATAAAAATAAAAGTGAGAATTTAAAGTGCTTAGTAAAAAAAAGGGATAAATTGGTTTAATTGTCACTTCTATTGGCCCACATATGGATTTAATTTGCATAATTACCTATAATCTGCGCACATGCTTATCAAAAGACTGTAAACTCCAAAAGCCTTGGTGGAAATAAAAGAGGCCGCACAATAGAGAAAAGGATGACAAAGCTCCTTCTACAAATGGTGCAGCCATGAGTGCATCGTGAATGTCCCAGTAACAATGAGATAAGTAGCGTATACCACTGCTTCCCATTGTATATTTTGTCAGGAGTAAGCCATTATAGCACCAGAGCGGCTATTGTGGCATCTCAAAATATCAATGCTATTTGCACCTTGGAATGTACGTTTTCATTTTATGCTTTTTATCCATACACCTGTGACATGACAAGACTGCAGTACAATTCGGAGTCTGCTCTGAGCTTCTTGTTTCAACCTTGAATAATGAACCGGGGACCAAGGATAGATCCAACACAAAGAAATGTGCTACAAGGGCACAAACAAGCCTGGAAATTTCAAATCAATGGGAAACCTATGGTCTGCACTATCGGAGATTACTCAGCAGTAGTGCCAGGCAGTGCATGTTTCCTCCTTGTTTCTCCCATGCTTGCCAAATTTCAGAAGTGGGTTCTGTGCAACACAATGATGAAGGCGTGACATTAGGATAATCAATCTTGTTCTTGTCAACATAATACTGAGTAGATGGTGCACCATATTCCATTGCTAGCACACCGGGCATGCAGTGCATTGCTGCAGAGACTGCAGTCCATTTACCTGACTGTTGAATGGAAAGTGAGCTGCTGCACATTGGAGCTGAATCCTGGAATTTTATGAATCCTATGGTGATTGGATCCAGTGCTCCACTAGCACTGCAACTGATAAGCAAGGACCAGTAGGAGCAATAAAGAGCTGCCATGATGCCAGACGGTATGCAAGCCGTACCATTATGTCCTACCGATGCAAAAACACAACGGTAAAGAAAGAAAGACTTGCATTTATATAGCACCTTTCATGACCTCAGGACATCTCAAAGCACTTTATAGCCATTGAAGTACTTTTTGAAGTGTAGTTACTTTGTAATGTTGGAAGTGCGACAGCCAATTTGTGCACAGCAAGGTCCCATGAACAGTGATGTGATAATGACCAGATAATGAGTTTTAGTGATATTGATTGAGGGATAAATATTGGCAAGGACAACGGGGAGAACCCCCCTGCTCTAACTATATAGGTATGACATAGTTATAAGTTAATGGAAGGCTGTGACAGAATTCTGCCACGTCCTTTTGCAGACAAGGTCTGACATCCATACATCATTACCAGTGACCATCAAAGTCACTATGCCCTCAATTTTTATGCATCCAGCTTCTTCCAGGCTAGTACTGGGGGCATCTGCACTGTCAACCAGCTGCTGTCAACAGATGGATCAAGGAAGTCATTGATGCATTATTCACGAGGATCAATGACTTCATTACTTTTGCCATTGACCAACAGCAAGAATATGATGGGGTAACACAATCCTCCAGGTCTGATGACTTTTCCAGAGTCCAAAAGGGGGACTTTGATTACATCTATGTCGCCATCTGGTCTCCTGTGCACAATGCTGTACCCTATATGAACCAAAGGTTGCAACAGGTACGTGGCTATACAGTCATAGAGGTGAATGCCTGCTTCCCAGACGATTCTCACAATGCCTTCGTTTAAAGGCCATCCTTATTTAAAGGGGAAGGAAGAATGCAAAGATGGCTCTTGGGAAGCTACAGCCAGTCTCTGCAGCTATAACTCAAGACATCCTTGCGCCAATCACGGACCACAATAGAAGGTTATACTATAACCCGAATGATAATCAAACAAACCAGGAATTCATCTGATACATGCTCCATAACCTTGACCTGCAAAGAGGCCTCACCAGATAGGCTGAAGAGCAGGATGGTGAACCCATGGCAGAGAAAGAAGGCTAAATGACAACAAAGAATTAGCTTTTAATTGAGCAATACAGTTAGGAAGATGGGTTATCCAGGTACTAATTCAGGTTACCTTTCAGTGAGTGCCAAATCTATGCTATCTCTAAAAGCTGCAATCCAAATTCTCAAAGTGACTGTCCCCATCTCAGTTTCTCCTACACTTTTGTGAGCAGTTGCTTATACTTCATTTATTCCCATCTTTTGCAGAACTCCTGCTTTATTCTAACCAATAACACATAAATACACAGTGCACTGTTTGAATTGTGTGAGGTGTGTTTATTTCATCGACTATGTGGGGTGTGAGTGGCTCTTATGATTCATCTTTACTTCTAGGTTAATGACATTTGCCACAGAGCTTGTGCTTTGTTGCAGGCATGTGACGCCTACCCTGTCACTTCTCCTAAGGGATTCTCTTGTCGAGTTGGCAAAAGATGCTCTCTTGTGACCTGAGCCACTGAGGGTTCAGCTTCAGAGCTGTAGGAGTTACCATCGCTGTACGGCAGACTGCAATCCAGATAACAGTTCACTCATGACAGCACAGATCTGGATGCTGGACTTCCCCCTACTTCCCCAGATATTCCCCAGTAATTTTCACATAGAAAGTGCTCTTATGGATGATCCTGTTCAATGATCAATCTCTGGTCTGAATCTCTAGGCACTACAGCAAAGACAGGAACCTTCAGCAAAGAACACTTACTTGTCCTCAGCCTTGCACTATGATTAACCCTACACTATATCAACCTTCCATTTGCCTACATTACAAAAGTGACCACACTTCAAAAGTACTTTATTGGCCATAAAGCGCATTGGGACGTCCTGAGGTCATTATATAAAAATACAAGTTGTTCTTTCCTATCTACATACTTTGGAGTTTATGCAGCTGTGCTGCTGTTTAATAGAGGTGGTGACAGTGGTGCGGGGTGTTGGCTTACTTGGAGATACCAGCTACAGCAGAAGTCTGTCCTTTTATTCCTAAAAATGCAGAAGAGAAGATGATATCAAAATGCAGTGTCAAAAAAAAAAATCACCTTTAAGTACTACTTACATTACACAAGTCTCTCTGTGATGCTACTCCAGTTGAGTGCCTTTGTGATTCTCAGAAGGGCAAGATAATATGACATAAGCATTAGGTCACTGGCTTTAACCCTGGAGGAAACTTCAATCTTCACCATCACCCATTCCCTCAATTCTCTCACAGCCAAGTGCTTTAGGCCACTTACTACATGCAGTTTGCAGTGATTTAAAGGGCACCTTGTCTTGCAAGCAGAAAGAATAGTGGAGGGGTACTGAAAGTATGTAGAGCGTTAACAAAATCATGCAACTGCACAGCTTCGGAGAGACGCAGCATACAACAAATTGCAAATGCATAGTAATTGGGTGAATCCATACGCACTTCCAAATTGTAATTGTAGCATGCATTATATGTGTCCCCACTGAAACAAAACATTTTTGCCCTGGTATCTCTGAATCCAAGAAACCTCCTCCTACTGTTTAGTAACTTCCAATATTACAAGAATGCAACTGTTAGCAGAGAGGAATTTCTTTCATGTATACTTGGGGTAGATGCTCTCATTTACAACAGTATGCTGATTTAGCTTAGCAAATTTATTGAGATCGGACATTTTTTCTCTGATGCCTTGCCAACTCCTGCAGGTCCTGGGCATTACTTTCACTCTTTTGCCACTTTCTCCCATGCCAGCTGCACTAAACATTTCTGGGGGGTTAGGGTGCCCATCAGGCCCCTACAGTGTGTGCCTTCCCTTTCTTCCTTTAAGATGCTCTTTGACCAATACCTCTTTGACGAAGCTTTTGGTCACCTGTCCTAATGTCTGCTTCTTTGGCTCGGTGTCAATTTTTGTCTGATTATGCTCCTGTGAAGCGCCTTGGGACATTTTACTATGTTAAAGCTTCTATATAAATGTTGTTGTTGTTGGTATTCTCTTCCTCTGGAGAGAGCTAAGCACACGGTTGCTTATAGCCAATTGCAGAACATCCTTCCTGGTGGTTTAAATCTAAATGACTGGAGAGCACATGGATGAGTGTTTGCACTCTTTAAACATCCAAATAAACTCCAGATAAGCTTAAAAAGTACTCATGAGGTCCAAGGTTTGACACCATCCAGGATAAAGCAGACCACTTTATCAGCAGCCCATCCACCACCTTAAATATCCACTCCCTCCACCACCGGCGCACCAAGGCTGCAGTGTGTAAGACTCCTCTGATCTGATTGCCTGTCCCCTAAGCTATCTCCTGCGCTGTTCACCCCTCACACTCTGTCAGCTCCCACTGTAACTTTCATGCCAGCATCAATTGCTTGAATCAAATAATTCATGAATAAATTTGCACATTCCCAGATAAGGTAAAATGGAATTAATTATTTCCACAAATCAGTGACTCGGTAACTAGAGGGCATCAATTTAAGATTGTCACCAAAAGAACAAGGTGGAAAATGAAGAAGCTTTTTTTTAAGTCAGAAGATTGTTAGGACCAGCAATGATGGTAGAAGCAACATCCATAATATCTTTTAAAAGGGAAGTAGATATATTTTTGAAAAATAAACATTTAAAAGAGGATGGGGTAAGGGCAGGGCAATAAGATTAAGTGGATAGTTGTTCCGAAGAGATGGCATCTGTGTGATGGTCCAAATGGATTCCTACTGTGCTGCAAAATTGTTTGATTCTATGAGTTATGCTTAACAAACACAGAACAAACCAAGAATATATTAATGCCAGGTTAGACCTGTTTCTCCCAGGAATAATTTAGAAGTGTGGACAAAAGTTAGCACCCATTCTGTTAACACTAATTAACAAATTCACTTCACCTTGCCTCACAGCTGTGCACTCCAAGTCAAATGATCTGAGCAAATTAAACCCCTTAGTATTTCTAAAATATAGGGGAAATTATTACCATCAGATGCATGAAGTGAATACATCTTCACTGGATACTTTTTGTCAAAGTGTGCACTTTGTACCTTAAGTATTTTGTGTATGTGGAAAAATGCAGCCAAAGCCTAGCATTCGTCAGTTGTATAAATATGAATTTCTGAAATAATTTGTTCCACATTAAAGATATGGTGTGATGAAAACAAAAAGTAAAATTATTCCAACCTCAACAAGCCTAAATTTATTATCATGCAGTATTAATACTGAGTCTGCTGACAAAACAAGGAAATTCCTGTCTCTGCTTTCTGCTCACACAAGGGATTTAAACGATTGACATGGTTGCATCATAGATGTGGCCAATTCAATTTTTGACACCCTTTAAGTGTAAAACCAGTGCAGGCAGGACTTCCAGATCCTGATTGTACCTGGATCAGTGAACCTGACTTGGTTATTGAATGTGTTAAAGCCAGGGTGACAAGCCACAATGAGAACCCCTGGAACTGGAATTGTACAGTATTTAATACATCACTTACGTTAGGAGATTTCTGCTGATAGCACTGTTGCCTTTTGGCAGAAAATCCAATGTTGCAGCACTCTTGGAATTCCCAACCTAACAGCATTATGGGAGCACCTTCGCCACACGCACTGCAGTGGTTCAAGAAGGCGGCCCACCACCAATTTCTCAAGGGCAACTTGAGCCATTATATTACCATGCTCACAGCATTACTTTCAAGTACCCTGACTGTTACAAAGGCCAATGCAGCAGTTAAGTTGCACATCAAACTCTCACAAACAGTAATAAGGTGAATGACTAGTTAATCCATCCTTGGCGATGTTTCAATGTTGGCCAAGACACCACGAGAATGTCTTGTTCTTCTTCAAATAGTATCATGGGATCTTTAATATCTACCCAAAGTAGCTGAACAGTCAGAAGCTCAGTTTGGCACCTCATGCGAAGAACTAAATTTTGGACAATGCAGCACTCCCTCCAATGAAACATTCTCTTAGGTTGCATGCTCCTGCTCAAGTCTGGCTCAGTGACGCGAGTGCTACCAACTGAGCCAAGCTGACACTTCCCAACAAGTTTGTTGACTCTAGTTTATATAGATAGGGTTACACACTCTAAGCAATTAACCAGAATCTGTTGAGTCAATTCTTGTCTGCTGTGTTAAATGGAAGAGTCTTTGTAAATTGTTGCCCCATGGGGGGCAAAGGGGAAGAGCAACAAACACTCTCATTTTTGGTCAGGTAAAGGTATCAAGGGATGGAGTTGAGGTACAGATCGGCCATAATCTAATTGAATGGGGGAGCAGGTTCGAGGGGCTGAATGGTCTACACCTGTTCCTATGTTCCGAACCCCCCGACAAGTATATCTCCCACCAGCTCTCACCAAACTCTATTGGTAGTGCTTGTCCAGAAAAGAAAGAAAGTTAGCTCAGCAAACACAAAGGGCTCGACAAATAATCTGACCACAGTTTTACCCAAATAAATCGCAAGTGAGTTAATTTTATTAACAATGTTTCTTTGCTTTATCCCCGTCATACTCATTATAGCACATAATACCCTGCAGTTGGTATCATTTTTTTACATACTTTTGGTTTCTATTTGTTTTTCTCATTAAAAAAAACTGAAACTCTCAGGATTTCAGGTAAGGATTTTGATCAGAGACCTCGTGAGCCACTATTCCTAATTTATTGCTTCATTTGTGACTGCTGATAGAGCAAGCCAAATTTATTCTGATTTGCACAACCTGTGCCCATTCCTTGACAATGACTAATTATAACCTGCTTTAAAATAATGAAAGTGTCTTAAAGTGTCTAAATGTAATTTGTTACAAAAACATGTGGCACGGTGTATTATCCCAGCTCAGAGAAGGCTGATTGATTAGATAACATAGGGCATCAAAGAGTCTTTAAACATTACAAATGGATGCCCAGTCCTGTCCAAAGGTTCTTTGGGAAACAGGGTTTTTTTTTTCTCCCCTTTCTTCTTTCCCTTGTGTTCTCTGTAAGGTTTCTACAAACTCTCCATCTGGAATGTACCTTCAAGTAATATACAAGAAACAATAGCAAAACAAATGCAAAAAAAAATGCTGTTTTAATAGATTTGATCAGGCTTCATTTGAAACAGAACACCTTCGTGACAATACAACAGGAAAATGTAATGACATGATTGAATTAAGTCATGCCCCAAGAATGGGTTTATTTAATTATTCTCCAGATTTGCACAAATAAATGCAAGAAAGCCTGAGCCACATTTGGTTGATGCAGAGTAAATAATTATGGATAATATTATAGTGGAGGCTTACTTGCCAAGACTTGTAGCACTATGATTGCATATTAATGACAGATGTGTTAGTTGTTTCTGCTCATTATATGTTCTATTTATACATAACTGGAATGTACTTCAGTCTTTACAGCAGTGCATAAACCAGGTAATTCATTTCACAAAATACCCTTCACACAATTAAAATCAGGGGGATAAGTTCTATGCCACTGTGCACAGGCACATTTTACAATCTGCGCTGCGCCTTATGCCAATTGCTGAGTGTGTTAGTTTTTGGCAGGCGCCATATTTGATATTGCCACCATATACGCTGTTCATATGATTACATATAGTCTCATTGTACTTGTATTTTTATTTGTTCTTGGGACATGCCTTTCCTTATTTGCTTTGTTATAGAGCTGAGTGGCATGCTAGACAACTTCAGAGTGACATTAAGTGCCATGTACTGTGGGACTGGAGTCGTGTGTTGTCAGCAGGTAAGGGAGAGAAGTTCCCATCCCTTTCCTGAAGGCATTAATGAACCGGTTGGGTTTTTATGACAATCTGGCAGCTTTAATGATCATTATTTTATACGTCAGCCCACAAATCGCCAGATTGATTGAATTCAATTTCACAATTTGATATAGTGGGATTTACACTCATGCCGTCTGGATTGCTAGTCCAGTACCATAACCATTACACTGCTATATCCGTAAAGAAATCACTTTGCCACATGACAATCCAAAATAATATTCTACATTTGGAATAAACATGGCATTAATTGTTAATATTCTGTAACAGCTTGAATAATGGTGCAGTGTATAAATAGTTGCCATTGATCGTTTCACTGATGTTACAATATTGAATGGGTACCAATGGGCATGTTGTGGAAAGGAGGATGTGTAGGTGTTGTGATAGTTTCAGAAAGTTTTGATGCAATAAGTAAATGAATGATAAATTACCTTCTATTTGACAGGCATTTTGCATATCCCCATTGGAACAAATGTGGGTATAGGCCAGCCAATGTCTATTGTTATTCCTCAAGGCACCTTGCTTTGCTCTTAAGAATGCTTCACTATAGAAGCATTGAACATTGATACAGCATCAACAAAAAAAAGGCATCCTTTGCCCTTGCATTTTCCCACTGCGTCTTGGATTGTCAACTTCAATAGCACTCGAAACAACTGCTGAGAGTATGCATAGCAGATAGTGGACAAATAGTGCCTAGTGTCAGGAATATTGTATGCCAGATTCCCCAGCAACATCAATATCATTTAATCTTGAGAACTCTGGATTCATCCAATGGTATGTTTACAGAATAAGTGACTGATGGTCAATGACTGCAACAACAACTTTGTTTTGTATTTATGTAGCACCTTTAACATAAAAAAAGAATTGGAATCATTAAAGTAGGTTTTCCTCCTTCTCCTTCCATTAGCATTACCAGTGCTCTTTGAAATTGTGTTTTGACTCAGAGCTCGCATAGCAGGCTTCACCCCATTATTGTACCACATCTGTTATTGGCATACATTCCAATCTCATGTGTGCTCTATTTACATCCTACCCAGTTGATGGTCACATGTGTCCCAACACCCAATCACCCAAATTAGAAAACAAAATACCAAAACATACATGTCTCAAATGCAACCCACGTATCTGAACCATTTCTATTTAATGGCAATGTAAATAGAATAGAATTCATCCTGCACTGTTTTGGTCTGAAATAGTGTACAAAGCACCAAATCCCAATTCCCAGTCTGGTGTCAAAAACACATTCCTGAATGCAACGTCAGTGGAGCTGTTTCCATTTAGATTGATAGACTCTCAGTGGGATCCTCCTCCACTGGACTCCATGCATCCTTCACAAACACATAGCCTCTGTGACCCTAGCCCATGCACAGATGCTGACTACATCAGTACATTCCTACAGAATGAATTTAAAGGGGAGAGGCTGCTGGGATACAGAATGGGATTGCAATCGACGGACAGTTTGCATTGTACTGTCTCCGAATGGTTCCTGATGTGCAATCTGCCTGAGCTGGGGCTACTTTATCACATTACCAATCGAGAACAGTGAAGGCAGAGTTTATATTACTCTGGATTAGCATGAATTGAAGGTACAGCTGACAATATAAAGAGGTTACTCTGTGAGGTGTTCAACAATTTAGCAGCAATGCTTCCAAACTAGTCCTGACCATGAAATCTAATTTCCCATCTGAAGCCAGGAATTTTTGATAACAATGCCCCTTTAACACATTGAGTGCAATTTTATTTCTTTACTTTGTGTTATTTAAAAGCAAACTGGCACAAATCTGATTTCCAGACTCTAAACCATTCAATACTTCAAATCCTTATAAAAATACCTACTGAGTTTTTTTTCTGTAGTATGGGAGCACCACTTCTGAAATGTCTCGTAAAGCACAAGACCAAAGCCATTCCACTGACATGCACTCAAAATTTAAAATATTCTGAACTGCAACTAATATTATAAAGTCTAGTCTTGATCAATGGCAAAATAGCGAGCTATTTAACTATGTATTTACCAAGCTTTATTGGAATATAAAACTTAGTAATAAGAAGTCTCTGGTGTATTTTGTTCAGCTGTGATCATGCTAAAAGATAAAACCCGTAGTGTCTTTTTAGTTAATCACTTTAAGTACATGTAACCTACATGTTACACAACCTACAGGTGTCAGCCATGGCTCAGTGGTAGCAGATCTGAGTCAGAAGATCGTGAGTTCAAGTCCCACCTCAGATACTTGAGCACAAAATCTAGGCTGACGCTCTAGTGCAGCATTGAGGGAGCGCTGGACTATCAGAGGTGTTGTCTTTCAGATGTTAAACCAATGCCCTGTCTTCCCTCTCAGATGGATGTAAAAGATCCCATGGCACTATTCTGAAGAAGCGCAAGGGAGTTCTCCCCAGTATCCTCAACAATATCCTCGACAATAGTTATCCCTCAACCAACAGCACTAAAAATAGGTTGTGAAAGATGTTATATAAATGCCATTTCTTTACATCACTCTGACACACGTGACAACAAAGGCGGTAGTTTGGGAAAAAGTATCACCTTTTCACAGTGATTAATATTCAATTATTTTCAATACAATTAATAATAATGATCAGTTACTCATAGTAATGGCCCCCACATTTCACTTGTAGGCTTGTAGAAATCCCCTTTGTTTTATAGCTTAGCCTCTAAAAGTTTTGCTTTCTTCACCTTTAACTGTGTTGATAGGGTGAGGTGAAGTAAATAGGGTGTGAGGAGGTTTGTGTGGTACAGCATAGACCGAATATGGGCCAAATGGCCTGTTTCTGTGCTGTAAATTATATGTAATTCTACGCCGAAGATCTTTGAGGCCTGTAATAACATTGCAGCACCAGATATGGGAAAAGAATATAATTGTTTTTCCAATTTGCTTCTATAGCTTGCTACCCATACCCCAAAATTGTTCAAAAAATGTGGACTTGTTTTCTATCACCCTTACTACCCCCATATATTAAAATCCAGGAGCCAACACCATGGCAATGGTCCTGCATGTCTTTCTAGAAGATGTCAGTGTGCAAGGTTTAAAAGGCCTAGATTTGGTTTCTGAAAATCCTCCGCCAGATATGGAGTGCAATACAGATACAGTTGTTGCTGGTTATAAATGAGTACAGAGGTGATGTCTGATCAGGAATCGCCATAAAGTGGTATAAAGAGCTGTATTTAATCGGCAATACCTATAAAACAGTGCATTAAAAAGTCTCTAATCCTTTTGAACTGTAGCTAACCAGTGCCCTGTTTGTTTCACCACTTCCCTGAGTTTCTCACAATTGAACACAAAGCCCTGTTACCACTTTATTGCTTCATTTCTGCAGCTGTCATCGGTTAGAGTTTGAAGAAGAATTTTATCCACAAGTCAGAAAACCTTAAATTTAAAGTTGAAGCTCAGTTCCACGACAGGTTCAATTTATGATGATTAATTCATGTTTTATCCCTTCCAATTGTCTCTACTTCTCACGCCCCCACCTCTGGAGATGGTGACTCAGGCTGGTTCCAGGGATACACTCCATATTCTATACCTCATAGAAGTGACCATTGTTCAGGAGCAACTCTGAACAGTGACTATCAGTGGGTCATTCAATAGTGGGTGTCACAATAGCCAAGCATGATCCTGTCCTCGCCCAATAACTGATTTTTGCTTTCTCTAGCCCAGAGTACTGAGGCAAACTATATCAGCTCGTAAGAAATAGGAGCAGGGGTAGGCCATACAGCCCCTCGAGTCTGCTCCACCATTCAATAAGATCATGGCTGATCTTCTACCTCAACTCTACTTTCCCGCCCTATCCCAAATCCCTTGATTCCCCGCTGAGCTTGGCTAACTCAGCACAAATCATAGAACAAAGACCTTCTTTGTCAGTTAGGCTCAGTATCACATGCCTGTAACCACTGGATCATCAAAGGAGCCATCCTATTAGATTCTTATCCCCACTTCGACCCTTTTAGTTTTCATGGTTCATGCACCTCGGACTCCGGCCGAGAGGATGAATGAATGGAGTTGCCCAAGGTGAAATTTGGGACTTCCTGCATGCATTGCTGTACACAACTACCTAAGCAAGATCTGGAACTCAATTCTGCAGCTTGAGTGAGTATCGGCCAAGGCTGAGATTTGAAATGGTGTCTTCCACTCCACATCACCTTCAGAGTAACGTATTCTAGCTATGTCAAGAATCATAGGAATTCATAGAATGGCCTCTATCCTCTCTGGCCACCACATGTTCTCCTCTGTGAAGTGCCTTGGGGACATTTCCTACATAAAAGTATCTTTACAACTGCAAGTTTGTGCATTGAAAAATGTTCGATTCTCTGCCTTTCTCTGATTCTATAAAATGTAAAAAAAGGAATGGTTTGCAGATATTATTTTACAAAGAGGTGCACAGCATTTGAAAGGTAAAAGTTCAGCACTTCAAGGGCTGCGCTTTTATTATGGGTTAAATTCTAACTCCAAATTAAATAACCAAACGGAAGCAGAAGAGGTCAGTTTAAAGTTTCATTGCAATTAAATAATATGCAAAGTATCTTTTACACAGCTTTGGAGACATTTTAAAATTACGTGTTTTTTTTAAAAAGAAAGAGAACTGAATCCAATAGATTTCATAAAGCATATTTCCCTAAAATATGAGCAGGGGGGGGAGTTCTCCCCTCTGTCCTGGCCAATATTCATCCCTCAACCAAAATCACTAAAACAGATTATCTGGTCATTATCACTTTGCTGTTTTTGGGATCTTGCTGTGCGCAAACTGGCTGCCGCATTTTCTACATTGCAACAGTGACTACACTTCAAAAGTACTTCATTGGCTGTAAAGCGCTTTGGGACGCCTTGAGCTCGTGAAATGCGCTATATAAATGCAAGTTCTTTTTTTTCCCCTTTAAAATAACGGCTAAATAAAATGTGGGTGAAGTTCACCTTAATTGACCCCTCATTTATTCTCCTTCTTTCTTCATTGCCTTGTTGCTGAAAAAGGCACTCTATACTAAGAGTGTTGAGGTATGCATCACCTGAGCAATCTGGTGTGATTCAAAGGGTTAACATGGGATGCCAGCCCCGAGACGATCATTGTTATGGCTGCGTGCAGCTGCAGCCAGTGTGAACCATTCCTCTCAATCTGTCCCCAGGTTCTTCTTGTGAAACAATCTGGCTCTCGGAGCCCCAGACTGCTGCAAGCTTATATCCCCCCAAGGAACCATCAGCGCTGACCAGTGCTTGGCCTGTCTTTGTGTGCCGGGCAGGTACCAATCAAGTCAACTGTTCTATTAGAAATGAGAGGAATTCATCTTGCACCGAGTCTAAACTCTCAGTCACAATTCTTTTTAAGACTCAGTTGCAGTGAACACGAGCAGCTATTTCCTGTAATCCAATATCCCTGGGCCTTTTTCACACATGTTTAAAGATTCCCTTATAAGGCATTTGGCTCAATATAATGAACAGAAAAAGAGCTGCCTACTCAGTAACTTAAAAGTTTGTGATTTTCTCTTAAATTACAAAGAATATGGGAAAGTTAATGGGAAAACAAATCCTTTGAGGTTTTTAAGCACCATTGCTCATTTTGTTTATATTTTTAATCCATGATTTAGCATTCTGTAGCACAGATTGTGGGAATTAGCAATATGCTATGTCACCACTCAGCCTCCAGCAATATTTATAACAATTTAACTAAATTCTCCCAATCCCTCTTAATTACAAACTGGTAGCATTACAAAATGTATCAATTAGTAGCTGATTAACAAGTGGGTGTTATTTTAAGCCATGTTATTATTTCCTTACCTTGTACCTCCTGCTCTTTTCAGCTCTTTATAATAACCTAATTGCTGTAACTTGTGATCGAAATGAGAAGATGTAAATACCTGACAGTGTAAGATCCAGAAAAAAGCAGTAAGACATTTATTATGTGACTAATCTTCAATTACTGGTCACGATGGCTCAAATTGTTATTGTATGAAATCTTTCCAATCCTGTTCTACAGCTGTTCAGCAATACAGAGAAGTCATTTAAAAGTAACATTAAAATTAAAAGTGAATCCTAAAGCACTCTGTATTTTAAGAATCCATCTAAATAACAATATGTTGCATTTATATAGCATCTTTAATGTAAATACCCTCCCAAGGTTCTTCACAGAAGAATGTGAAGTGATTTTGGAAGGAAGAATGAGGAGAGACTATATAAACTAAATGGTCCAATTTTAAAGGAGGTGCAGGAACAGAGAGACCATTCGGCCCATCACACAAATCTTTGAAGGATAAGTTGACATTTGCCTGAGGAAGGAGAAAATCTCCGAAAGCTTGTGAATTTAAAATAAAATTGCTGGACTATAACTTGGTGTTGTAAAATTGTTTACAATTGTCAACCCCAGTCCATCACCGGCATCTCCACATCAAGGATAAGTTGGTAATTCTGTTACAAAAGCATACCAGATCATGGGCTTTACAAATAGAGGCAATAGAGTACAAAAGCAAGAAAATTATGCTAAACATTTATAAATCACTGCTATGGCCTCAGCTGGAATATTGTGTCCAGTTCTGGGTGCCACACTTTAGGAAGAATGTCAAGGCCTCGGACTGGGTGCAGAAGAGATTTACTAGAATGGTACCGGGAATGAGGGACTTCAGTTATGTGGGGAGACTGGAGAAGCTGAAATTGTTCTCCTTAGAACGGAGAAGGTTGAGAGGAGATTTGATAGAGGTGTTCAAAATTATGAAGGATTTTGATAGAGTAAATAAGGAGAAACTTTTTCCACTGGGAGGAGGGTCGGTAACCAGAGGACACAGATTTAAGATAATTGGCAAAAGAACTGAAGGGGAGATGAGGAGAAATTTTTTTACGTAGCAAGTTGTTATGATCTGGAATGCACTGTCTGAAAGGGTAGTTGAAGCAAATTCAATAGTAACTTTTAAAAGGGAATTGGATAAATACTTAAAAAGGAAAAAAACTGCAGGGCTGCAGGGAAAGAGCAGGGGAGTGGAACTAATTGGATAGCTCTTTCAAAGAGCTGGTACAGGTGTGATGGGCCGAATGGCCTCCTTCTGTGCTGTATGATTCTATGATTGAAGGGAGCAAAAATGGATCCTGAGCCAAAGAATTAGATGGGTGACCAAAAACTTGGTCAAAGAGGTCAGTTTTAAGGGGGATCTTAATGGAGGGATGGGATGGGAGGTGGAGCCATTGGGGATGGAATTGCAAAAAGTGGGCCCTAGGCAGCTGAAGACATGATCCCCAATGATGGGGCAAAGTGAGGAAGGCAGGTACAAAATGCTGGAGTCAGAGGAATGGAGAGTTTGGGGTGGGCAGTTGAAAAAGATTTTTGGGATAACTCAACAAAAATCAGTTGCATTAACCATAAGCATTTACATTTAATGAAAATTCATTATTACATTTAGTATTTGCTTTTAAAAACAAACAAAAACAAATCTCTGTGAATATTGCATTCTGATTATACATTCATTGATTTCATTCAGAAGAAAAATCTGCTAGAAAGAGGACATAGGGCAAATTTTCCATTTCAAGAATGCTTGCATTTATGTAATGCCTTTCATGACCTCAGGATGTTCCAAAGCACCGCACATCCAATTAAGTACTTTTGAAGTGTGATCAATGTTGCAATCTGCCAGCCAATTTGCACTCTACAAGGTTCCACAAATGACCAGATAATCTTTTTTTAAGTGATGTTGGTTGAGGGATAAACATTGGCCAGGACACCAGGAGAACTTCCCGGTTCTTTTTTGAATAGTGCCATAGGACATTTTATGTCCACCTGGGAAGCTAGACAGGGCCACAGTTTACCCCATCATCTGGACATCCAGAATATATAGCAGTTCATTATTTATTTTAAGTATTAATTACAAGTAACCTTTGGGCTATATTAATCCCTCTTGTGTGCATAAAAATATTTTGTCTAGCACACACCCATCATACATGGGTGTCACAGTTCAACATGTCACACTTTGTTACAGATGCAAAACAATTTTTTAAAAGAAGAAAGTTATTGTCCGAGAGCCTGAAATTTACAAGTAGTTGTAGCTGCGCTCTGATTGACCTCAACAGTTTATAAGTAGCTGCAATCACTTGGATTTGCTGATTAAGAGCAAGTGGCCTTAAATGCAGGGAGCAGATTAGCAGCTAAGCATCACAACTTAGCTCCAGATACCACAGGAGATCCAATAGTATTTTTTGAAAAAAAAATTGAATTAATTTGTTTTATCTGCAATGGAGAATTGGGAATTATTAATTTCTTGAGATCTACACCAGGTCCCAGGTGTCACAGGCACAATCCTTAGCTGGTTTCAAAGTATTATGTTCTCAGGATACCTTGGTGACACTGTGCGCTAACTGTTCCACAGAGGGACAAGTACGCGATGGGGTTGTGTCGAGGATTTCCCACCTGCTGAAATTTTGATCCCTGTCAGCTTGTTAGAAGCAGGGACTGGGCGGAAGAACTAAAAGAGGATTAAAAATAAACTTATAATAAAGGTTTAAAATTGTTGTCTTTTAGACATTTTAAGTCAGTTATACTGTGACTTTAGACCTGGTATAGATCTGTATTCAGTTGAAATGCTGGTCCAAAAGTATAATGTAACTATCCTGGATTACTCCCAAAATGTCCAATATTTGAATAAATGAATCCAGCAAAATGTTTATCAGGTTTCTATCTGGTTTGACCAAGTTCCAGCTGTAGTGTAATTCCAAGCCAGTTTGGATTTTGGATTTTGCTGCACGTGTTGGATTGTGTATGAGGGCTGATTTTCTGCTCCATGTTGCTGATGATGCTAACCTGGATCAAATGAGTGGGGATGAGGAAATGGTTGAGAAAGCCTTAGGCCTGCTTCTCACTCGATGTACTGAAAACTATTGGAAGAAATTTCTATGACATTTCACGAAATCTGTAGAAAGCCTCCCTGGCTATGCAAAAATATACTACTGAATATCTTGAAGATGCAATTGCTCAGGTTTATTACATATAATTGAATCCCACTACTGACAATAGTCATGATGCCTCCATCGTTATAGTAAACCACCATGCCAGCATTATTTGAAGACTGGACACCTAGGTAACCAAGCACTCCCTCAGCATGTGCACTGATCTGTGTGGAGATAGAGACCTAGGTAGCTGTGAGGGCAATGCAGGCCTGGATAATAGTTGATCATCTAGTATGTTGAAGCTGGGCAGCCTGTCGCAAATTACAGCCCAAGTCCTGTGTAGCAGCAGTCTGAGCATTCACGAGATATACTCCCAACTGGGTGCTCTGCTGCAGATAGCCTGGAGTTGCTCTGTGATTCATACTGTTTAACTAAGTGACTGCACACATGCAGCAAGTGGACTTCTTCATCGTTGTTGCCAGATCTTTCAGGATGCTTTCCACACTCTCAAATGGCTGCACAAAATGTTAGTGCTCAAATAGCAGCGTTCGTTTTATACAGCGGCTCTGTGAGGTACCAGTCCCAGGATGTGGGATGTGAGGAATGACTCCAGCTGGCTCTTTGGTCTGCAGGCTCCTCTTCCCCCTACTGCCATCTCGCCTTGTTCCTCTTCACTTCTGTTCTATGCTTCTCCCAATGCTTCCTCCTCAAACTGACTATCAAAAAGCCTAGAGTAGCTGTACCCTAGCCGGTGCTTGTGACAGGTGGAGTCAGTGACATGCGGTTTGATGTTAGCTTCATCTCCTGCACTGGCCGCTGATGCTGGTTCTTGGAGAAAATCTCTACAAAAAGAGGACCATATCATATGCTGAAATCCTTTTAAACAGAGTTTATGTGCCAATATATTGTTTGTCATGTTGCATGTATGAGTGAGTGTGTTTTTTTTTATTCGTTCATGGGATGTGGGCGTCGCTGGCGAGGCCGGCATTTATTGCCCATCCCTAATTGCCCTTGAGAAGGTGGTGGTGAGCCACCTTCTTGAACCGCTGCAGTCCGTGTGGTGAAGGTCCTCCCACAGTGCTGTTAGGAAGGGAGTTCCAGGATTTTGACCCAGCGACTATGAAGGAACAGCGATATATTTCCAAGTCGGAATGGTGTGTGACTTGGAGGGGAACGTGCAGGTGGTGTTGTTCCCATGTGCTTGCTGCTCTTGTTCTTCTAGGTGGTAGAGGTCGCGGGTTTGGAAGGTGCTGTCGAAGAAGCCATGACGAGTTTCTGCAGTGCATCCTGTGGATGGTACACACTGCAGCCACTGTGCGCCGGTGGTGAAGGGAGTGAATGTTTAGGGTGGTGGATGGGGTGCCAATCAAGCGGACTGCTTTGTCCTAGATGGTGTCGAGCTTCTTGAGTGTTGTTGGAGCTGCATTCATCCAGGCAAGTGGAGAGTATTACATCACACTCCTGACTTGTGCCTTGTAGATGGTGGAAAGGCTTTGGGGAGTCAGGAGGTGAGTCACTCACTGCAGAATACCCAGCCTCTGACCTGTTCTTGTAGCCAGAGTATTTATATGGCTGGTTCAGTTAAGTTTCTGGTCAATGGTGACCCCCAGGATGTTGATGGTGGGGGATTTGGCGATGGTAATGCCGTTGAATGTCAAGGGGAGGTAGTTAGACTCTCTCTTGTTGGAGATGGTCATTGCCTGGCACTTGTCTGGCGCGAATGTTACTTGCCACTTATCAGCCCAAGCTTGGTAAGGGAGGAGAGAATAAGAGGAAAAGGATGTGCTGTTCTGTGAGGTGGATTCTCCTCTGCCTCCTTTCCAGGATTTGCTTCTGCAGCCCTTCTAGTGCCCACTGGAAAAAGGAACAATTTTACTCATCATGCTTCCTCCATGAAGCTCAATTAAATTGGAAAGATTCCTAAATAGTCTTTGTGTCAAATCAAATTCTATTTGAAGGGAAGTCACATTTCAACAGCAGCCCTTTAAGTGTTGCTGCAATGTAGGAAATCCCATCCTTGCAATCAGCTACCAGTTCCAGGGCCAATCTGGGCTAGGAGCTCACTGTAGATATTTAAATGAGTTCACCCGAGAGTTTGGCCTCTCTTGAAACTGTCCAGCGCAACACTTGCTCGAACCTAATCCTCCTTCCACAGCACCAGGAATGGAGAATCTAGCTTCCAGTGTCATTGGGGTGAGCAAACCAGAGTCTATCACTGTAAAACTAATATTCAAGAGGTAATTTTATGACTTTGGGTTGATGGTGGAGGAACCTTGCCCGCTGAAAGCACAGGTCAGGCATTGAGGCCCACATTACCTTTGATTTTCTGACTATTATAATGGTTGTAAAAGTTAGTGGAATGCGATATGCACCCTTGATAGGCGAGGCTTCCTGCTGGCAGCACAAAGTAGGAGATTTATAGCTAAAGTACATCCTGTGTGAGGTCCCAGTTATTTAACTGCAATGCCATTCTTGGAAGCTTCAGCTTCTGTAGTCATGTGATAATATTAGCAAGATGGAGCTGCTGATTCCAGAGTTGTTGAGTTCCACCTAAAGATGTGGCTTTTGCTGACACCTCTGGTTGCTGTTTACTCACTGCCCTATAGGTTCCTTCTCCAGCCACAATAGAAACAAGTGGGGGCAACTTTAACCTAACCCGCCCTTGGGAAACTGACAGCCCGGGTGCAACCTGCCCGATTTTACTCACCATTAAAGTCAACGGGACAGTAATATTGGGCGGTGTGTAAAACTGGTGTTCCACCTGATCCCATGGATTTCCCGCCCAGTGGGTTAGGTTAAAATTGGTCCCGTAATACTAGGTCCGAAACTGTGATTTTAGAACAACTGTGTGTTTCGTTCTTATACTGTGGAATCTACCCCACGGTTTAAATCGGACAATCACCACAGCATTAGCAACCTAGGGCAATAAATAAACACTAGCTTGCTTCATAGATTTCTTGGACAGCTGGGATGGATGCACTGGTGTTGCCAATTTCTGGACAGCTTTAACTCTTCAGCCAAGGGCTGTAAATTTGCAGTTTACATAGAAAAATGGATGGAATGGCTAAAACACTGCTTAAAAATCCCATGTAATATAAACTGAATTTGACTTATTCACTCAATAGAACGATGGCCCTGGTCATCAGAGGGCAAAGGTTTTACTGCGCCCTCTCTTGGCACACGCTGGGAGTGCATATCGGGAAATATTGTACCCCCAGCCTGTGATTTTCTGTCAGAGTTAATAGATGGAGATATATATATATATATTTCCTTATGTGTTTTTACCCAACTTATTCTTGTAGGTATTCAGTGATGGCCGTTGATTCCCTCACTCAACAAACCCCCCTCCCCCCCCAAAAAATACTCTACACTTAGTTTGAGGTAATGACACATACATTCTACGTTGAAGAGTGTGGTCCTCCTACACTTAATCACCAGATAGACAAATACACACAAATGTTGCCCAGTTTCAGTCAACGGCAGATTGGTGTTTTTCTTTCCAGTAAGTGCGGATTTGTCAAAACAAACCCCACACTTAAGCATATGACACCTCGCAGTGTTTATGTAATTGTGCTTTCTACACCCTCTTTCCTCAATTCTGGGTCTTCGTCACAATTATCGTCAAATTAGGAAAGACAAATGTCAGCACGTTCTATTGCCAAACATTCCTTGGACAGTGATAAAACACATAACTCACTAAACTGCAAATGTCAAATGCAGACTTCAGACCAGCACAAAACCAATGTCACATTAACTTTAACAGCCAGTCTGCTTTGTGGATTAGGTGGAGACTAATTTTTGAAATTGCGGAAAGTATACTAATTTCTACGTAATGTACATCTATATAAACTTCTACACTGTATAAATGCAAATACATGCTTTCTTATTCAGCATACCCCAGGTATCTGGCCATGTTACAAGTACATTCCTGAAAAATCACTACCGATAGCCCTGAAGCTCAAGTGCAGACATACACAAAGATATATTTTGTTGAACAGACCTGACTGAATCACAATTTTGAAACAATTTCCCCTGTGGTTATCGTAACGTCATACAGAAGGAGGCCATTCGGCCCATCATGCCTGTGCCAGTTCTTTGAAAGAGCTATCCAATTTGTCCTACTCCCCTGCTCTTTCCCCGTAGCACTTCAAATGTTTCCTTTTCAATTATATATCCAATTCCCTTTTGCACTTTACTACTGAATCTGCTTCCACCGTCCTTTAAGGCAATGAATTCCAGGTCCTTAACAATGTAACAAAATTCTCCTCATCTCCTCTCTGGTCATTTGCCAATTATCTTAAATCTGTCTCCTCTGGTTACTGACCCTCCTACCAGTGGAAACAGTTTCTCCTCTATCAAAATGCTTCATAATTTTGAACAGTTCTATTAAACCTCACCTAACCACCAAAAACAATCCCAGCTTCCCATGTCTCTTCACAAAACTGAAGTCCATCATCTCCTTCTCTCCTGCGAACAGTTGCTGATGCAAGAACTCCAAGCTATGGGCACCAGTCGAACTCCAGTACCTTGCCCCAGCCACCATTCTTTCACCGTGAGCCGAGGCACTGAGTGTAAACCATGGAGGTCATCACGGCCGAACCCTGACTTCCACACAAATGCACTTTTCAGCAGGAGTCACTGGGTAGCAGTCAGGACCACAAACCTTGACAGATTTTTTCCCTTTTTAGTCCAGGGCACTGAGGCCAATTATTATACCCAACTGTTGCCCTAACAGAAAATAATCTGTGTCCACGCACAAAACAATATTGGCTGTTAAAGTTAATCTGACCTTTTTGTGCTGGAGTGAGCTGTAATTCAGCACAGACCATCAGTTGAACCTGAGACTTTCTGATCTGTATGGCTTCATGTTACATTGGGTGATATTTTTACCCGGTTACATTGGACGTGCCTCACCCTGGGGACCACTTGGGGAACAATTCATTTTTTAGAAAAATAATTTCATAAAAATCTTTGGGGATTTGCAACAGTGCTATATTATGCTGAAAGAAAATTTTAAAAACCCTTTAAAAGCCTCTTAGTTTAAAGTAATCATTAAATTTGATAATATCTAGCAATTTCAAATACACGATATGTGTGATACGTAGTTAAATAGAAACTAAAACAGTCAAAGGAGCAGCTCACATAACTGCTCTGTAAACCTTTCAGCATGAACTGCGCAGAAGGTGAGCGTTTAAATTATCTGTGGAAAATAATGAATAATATGAATAGCACGATCTTCACTGACTGAAAAGTTGACTTATGTAATAATTCTGATTAAAGTCAAGGAGCATATTCTTAATTGTCACTCATGATCTGTGCCGTTCGGTAGGGTATAAATGAAGAGTATAGAAGATTTTATAACACGTGTCTTGCAAACTTGCTACTAATATCTCCTTTTAAACATTTGATCTAAATGTCTTGTATATAAAACACGATATAATTGGATATCGCATGCAAAGTAAACACAGGCTTTCTAAAGAGCAATGATGGGATCAAGCCTTACCCACAATCATGCTGTGGAGTTCTTCTGGCTGTTTATAGCTTGAAAAAGACCCCACTGTGCCCTCCAAACATAAAGGGCACCTCCGTCTAGTGCTGGACAAAGAGGCTAAAGAGGGTTTGTGAGATGTCCTGACCTTTCTGGCCCGTCCTCGGGCCTAGAGAATATCTTTGCCCTTTTCTTTCTTAAAATCTGCTCCAGGATAAGGTCTCAGTGGACACTCTGTCCCTTCCACATAAACTGAGGAAGAATGCAAGGAAAAAAAACTTGATCACAATCCTCTTATCAACACCTTCAATCACTTATCTGATAGCCGGAGTTTTGCTGGAAATAAAAAAAAAGTGATAGAAAAGATTTTAAAAATGTGAAAACAAAAACATTGCTGATTAATGTGTGTGAACAGCCCAGCAGCAAATGTCAAGGAAAGTTATTGTAATTTATCAGATGTTGGAGCTGTCATCTTGTTAAAGAGGAAATGCAAAAAAAAAGGATTGTATTCAAAATGTCATAAGTAGTGGAAAGTCAATTATTATAAAATGCAAAGCTTTTTAATTAGTTTACTACTTGGCTGATAGGCCACAGAACTCAGTCAACTATATATTTTGCGGCTGGATATTAATCAGTTAGAAATCTCATTTTTCTCCCCCTAAAAATAGAAAAGAAATAGATTAATCTAGCAAATTAGGAAACATAATTTATTTTGAGCATAAGTGAGAATTTTGCTCTGTGCATGAAACAAGAATGATATTTATTCCACATGTGTGAATCACCATTTAACTGTCTTCCCTTGAGATTGTCTCACCAACCCCTCCCCCCACCCCGCCGAATAAACAGATTATCTCACCGGTGACAGGGAGGTCCAGACGTTCTTTCACTTGTTCAGAAGGAGCACCATAACTCACGAGTGCCTGTGTCATTCACACTTGTGAAAGAACCCCATAACTCACTGTCATTGCTAAGATATCCTTGATGTCTCTTGCGGCCCTCATCAGCAATAAATTTCAGCTGAGCTCTAATTCCAGCACTTTGAATAGTGCATCATCCGTAGTAATTAATTTAACAATAGGGAACAAGGTAATCAATAATCAACACAAAGATGTGTATCATAGATGAATAAGGCATGTCAGAGGTATCCTTAATCTTATCCTGTGCTGCATTTTTCACTTTCAAAATGTATTACTCTCCTATAGGACCCCCGTGTTAAATAAATGAACTGAAAATAATAGTACAAGCGGAATGTTAAACAGGGGGAGGCTTGCAGTCTGTGGCCAATCTTATAATAAGATAACATGGTGCAATTTGGAGCTTTTTGAAGATTGGATGAATGATTTGCTTTCATCTCTAGCTGAAACACCACAAAATGAGAATTAATCTTTCTCTGCAATCTTCTCCACTCTATATCCCCTCACAAAATTTCCATTCCTCGACTATGGCCTCTTGTCCATCACCCCTCCTCTCCCTCTACCCCACCCCTGGAACCAAATCCTTCAGCTGCCCTGGTCCTACTCTCTGGCATACCCTGCCTAAACCCCTATTCCTCCCCATCATACTGTCCTCCCTTGAAAGCCTCTTCCATTCCCCCATCTCTTTGACCAAGCTTTTGGTTCCCCCTCCTAATCTCTCCTTCCCTGGGTAGGCATCTATTTTCCTATATGTGAAGCACCTTGGGACGTTTTTATTTTTGCGTTAAAGGCACTATATAAATATAAGTTGCTGTTGCTGAACAGTCATTCTGCTGAACAAGCCATTAATCCACAATGATCAATACAACAATTGCAGTGATCAGTGCTTTAAGAGTTAATTCTCTTGCTCCCCTCCCACTCCAGACAATCGTGGTGTTGGAAATTCAGCAGCTGGTCTCACAAGTTTACAGCTAAATAAATGAATGCACACTTTCAAAGCAATCATGTTTTGTGGCTTTTAGACATGGTGCATCAAATTATATCTGGTAGTTACAAGGGCCATCAGAGAGTATCATATATCAGTCTTCAAAAGAATTCAAATGCTAGATATGGCACAGTTTAAACTTTTTCATGTACATGCCTTCTCCAATCTCTATAGTTAATTATGCACTGTACTTGCAGGAGCATTGTGGAAAAGTAATTAGTAAGAACAATTTTCTGTTGTTTTACTTGCTTTTGTGTGAAAGGTGTGTGTGTTAAGGGTGTGTGCATGCATGTGTTAGTGTTGGTCTGGATGTGTGACTGATGGAGTGAGGGATAATAGAGCTGTGGAATGAATTTTTTATTACATTGTATTCCGTGACAGCATCAAGATTGTCATGTTTGGCACAGGCCAGATGCAGTACAGAGCTCCCCTGTATTATCCCGATAATTGGCTCAATCCTATATTAACAACAGTACACGAGTAAAAGAGAAAGAAAATCATTAACTGGAATCTTGCTGCTATTGACGATGTAACAATTTCATTTTTGTGGCTGCTGCAAACATATTTTCATGAGTAATGCATGCCTGAGCTAATCCTCAATTAGTTTTAGGGAACTTTCAATGTGTGATATAAGTCAGATGATGTAAGACCGTCTCCAGGAGTTAGTCTCATACTGTTTCAACTTTGCATCAACCACAGGCTAACTCAACCACTGCAGCGCTACATTTCTGGGAGATGCAAGGGACTGCCAGGGGACTTCACAGACTTTATTTTTAACCTTTTAAAGTTAGCAGACTGTCCAATGGTCAATTTGCTGCTAATAACATTAAACCAACATTTGGGAGGCCAGTAATCACTTTCCTGACTAGTGGGCCGGTGCAGCGCCAGCGGTATAACTGTGGTCTACTGGTCCCTCACCATTCACTGAGTTGGGTAATGTTGTCAAACCAATACGTGGTGCTTTGTAGTGCACGCAAATTCAATGTTTACACATCAGCCTGCAGAAAGATGCATGGAATGACCTGAATGCTACTGGACCAAATGTGCGTAAATCTGAGCATTTGAAAAGCACTCCCCCGCTCCACCCACACAAATGCGACTTTGCCATTCCCACACTCTATAACCTTATGACCCCTGTGAGTCAGATTGCCCAATTAGTTCCAATTGTATTGTGTTGCGGGGGCATTTTGTGTTGTGGCCTCACACCCACTGGGAACTGGATTAAGATCGGCCAAACTTGACTCAAATAGAACTCTTAATAGTCGGCTGAAAGAATAGAGTTGCGTTCCATCTGTCTCTGAGCTGGATTTAAACTCTGTTCCAGAGGTGAAAGTCACCACTACACCGGCCAGTCTCTAATTTGTTTAAAAACACCTAGAAATTAGATCGCACCCCAATGGGACCGATCACGGTGCAGTGCACTCTGCACGCGCCTAATGAGGCCAGCAGCAGGACCGCGTCAAATTGGTGTGCTGCCTTCGTATGTTTATTACTGTCGAGCTGCAGGAGCCAGAGGCAACTCACCAGTCCCGGGAGGGTGGATGGTGGGATGGGAGGCAATCAGAAGGGGGTGAGCCGTGGCCAACAGCAGCCTGCAAATTTAATGTGGAGCTGGGAGGGACAACCCTGGCCCTCCTGACTCCACAATAAAGTAGGTAAAAATAAAATTACTTTAAGGACCTCTGGTTTGGCTGCCTGAGAATACTGACCGCAACGTGTACAGCGCATAGTGTGGTTAGTGGCTGATATTGCAGAGGAGGTCTCAAACAGGCGTTAGGCTCTCTGCGTATGCAAATAAGAGGCCTATCACCTGTTTCAGGCATGGGCCCTGGATGCCTATACAGGATCCTTTACCAATACAGCAGGTGGTGCACATCTGGCGCAGAATGAGCATGATAATGCCGCCATATTGGACACTTTAGTCGCCCTTTTTGAACCTGTAATGCCATCTCATATCTAGGCCAAACCATCATGATCTTCACTCAACTCAACTCCGACAAACATATTGGGCCAGAAATATGTTTTTACAGAGCTCACCATTATTAATGGGCAAATCAAAGAGCAAGTCAAATGCGGAAATCTGGAACTTGCTCTTTCTGATTCCCTGCTGAACTGACAGCTTCGGGTTAAAGAGATATATCCGGCTGGAGTCAAAGGACCAACGCCAACTTGCTCTCCTGCTCAGCTGGAAACTAACTAATCTCACTAGAAAAACGGTACGCTAAGTTATATCAGGTCTAAACTAACTTTTAACGTTGTGGTAAGTATTAATGACTACCAAACAACCTCTCTGGCACTGAAAATTAACTTTTAAAAAGGTGGAATCTCATTACTCCTAATTTTAATAGTTCTTGGACATTTTTTAAAAAGTTTTAAAAAATTAAAAAGTTTAACAATTTTATTTTTTACTTTTTCTTTCAGTCTCTTTTGTCCAAGTCTTTTAATCTTACTCTTTATTTTGTTTTTTCTATCTAATTTCATAGTACAATTACTAATCTTATCTGGTTCTTATTCTGCACGGTTTGTGAATGAGCTTCACTTCCTGGTTCTCACAGTGTGGCTTGCTTCAAACTAATTAGTGGAGAGATCCTTTCCTCCTCTCACAGCTCAGAGAAGCCTGGGAACGATCGCTGTGCTTTTTGCAGCTCTCAATTAATGCAAATTGGTGCCCAGAAGCCAGCAAAAAGTTTATTGGTGAGTTAGTTACTTACGAATGGTGGACGATGTCTCTTTGCCACTCAATGCAATTTCTGGCCCATTGATACCATAAAGTTACATACAATATAGGTAAAGACTTAAAGATTGACTTGATCCCAACAGTGAAGAAGACTGGCAGCTCAGATGGCATGGAAGTGACATGGGCATTCTTGTTGAACAAGATATTAACTGCAGCAGTCCTAACCCTGCTGACACGGTTCTGTATCCCTTACCTCATCTCCCTTCTAGCACTCCACAGAAGGTAATGAAATTTTATATCCAAATTTAAATTGATAGACTCAATTAACTAGTCAATTCATTTAATTAGAAGTGAGTAGAAAATTAATCAAAATCATTAGATTTGCATAACACATTGTAAAAACACATCCAAAAAGTTTGATTGGGCATTTTAATCTATAAAGGAAAAATTCCAAGAACAAGGTGAGAAGTGTTTTTATTCTGCCCTGTGCCATGAGTTTGGGCAGCTAATGGCAGCTGATAGTTATTGTAGCATGTTTTAAAATGCTGCACACATTTCTGAAATGTGAAATGCTGAGGCATCTAATAAATGGTGTATGCATATGTAAAATTTCATTTCATTTATTACCCCACCTACCCTTGAATTTCATCATAGGAAACAGACTGAAATCAGCAGAATTACTGATAGAATCCAGGAAGGATAGATAGCTTCCTACGTCCCTCCAGGGATTGTAAAGCAAGAAAGAAAAACTAGTGGTTCTGCAATAGGCCTTTTGCTTTTCAAGTTATTCTATTAGTGATATGACAGGAAATCATTATTAGAACTATAGAGCAGCATTAAAATTTCATTGAAGCTCTCTAGAATTGGAACTGATTGATGCTTATCCAAAATGAACCACATTGATTAAACTCACAAACCTCCACTCAGAGTCTGAGTAAACAGTAACTGCTAGTTTCCAATAGCTTGAATTCTGCCCTATTTCCATTAAAAGAATGTACAGTGATTACAGGATGTCCTAAGTCGTAGTGACCTACAGTCAATTATTAATCAATTTTCTGTGGAACAACCATTTTATTTACTTAGCCTTTCCCCATGTTCATTTACTTTTCCCAATCATAGTTGTATTCTCATCAAGAGATGCTTGCGCAATGTGTTAAAATTTTGATTTTGCGTCTAGATACTGCTTTGGCTCTGAGGGAACCTTGTTCATTGTTAATGATGTGATGTAATTTTATTAGAAAGCAGGAACTTAATTAACATCAGAAACCAATGGGTGTTTGGTCGCTGCTGCATTTCCCTTGAGAGGGGATCTCACGCCTTTAACAGATGTTATAACCAAAGCCCGCAGTAGTCACGCATCATGCTGTGGATGCATTTAATGCAATGCCTTACTTCAAACTCGAGAACTGAAACTAAACTTTGCATCTGTAGAAAATCCGCCCATTTGTGAGTTGAGTACATTCTGGTTTCTGATCTTTACATATAGATGCAAGGTTTCTTGTTAGATTTTTGTTTCGATAGGTTAAAAAAAATCCCACCTATAAACTCTGGTTATTACAAGTAGCAATTATTTTACGTTGACTGTTCCATTCATTCTTCGGTTGATTGTTAGGCCTTTTAATAAAAGGGCTTCCGACCACTAACTGGAAACATGCTCCTTGTTCATTTTTGCCTTTGTGTAGGATATCAGAAGGTAAGTTATTTGCTGTTGTTTATTCTTTGCGCCAGAATTTTTTTTTAACCCAGCATCAAACCAATATAAGAAACAACTAGATGCAGCAGTGGGGAGGTGGCCTGTTCTGGGTGGATACATAAAATGAACCTGATGGCCTTCCTCATCCACACGTATCTTGTGATCTTGTCACTATCAAAGAGCTTTTGTTGACATACAATGTAATCAGCGCAAAATGAGATATATCCACCAGCAAGTTCTTCCTGATATCAGCAGTGTTCCAATAACTGCAGCATCTGAGCAATTCACAGAATGACTGTGTAACCGTGCCAACAGCAGCAACAGGCCTCACACCTTATCACACAAGCAGAATGCTGAAAACACATGTAGAAACTTAGGAATTATGGTCTGTTACCCACCTGTTTCTCTTTTTTTAAATTCTTAAAGCATGCATGTTATTACGAACGTTATTTGTTTATTCTTGTAGAAGCACAAGCTTTGGTACTATGAATATGCAACAGGCCTATGCCTGACACATTATATAACTAACTTGACCTTTGAGCTTATCTGAGCTATAAAAAAAGAAAATGCTGTTAATACACAGCAAGTGGATCAACGTCTGAAAATAAAAGAAGATGGGTTAACTTTAGTGGTACGGAGTCTTCAACAGAACCTGAGTTCTAAATGATGGTTCTCTATTAGAAATGTTGTGCCATTTCAGATACTAAAGGGTCTCTTGTGTACTTTTCATTTCAGAATTCCAGTACTTGCAGGATTTTCCTTTTATCCAAATTGATACCATATTGTCTGACATCACCTGAAGGACTATTTTGTATATGGAACTAATGTATCAGGTCTGAGATACTGGGGGTCTTGTGCATCATAACATCATTGAATCCATTACAGAATGATGTTGAAAACCACTGTTATTGCATAGCCAAATATTCAGTGTTGGGAAAAGAATACATAGTTTGGCAATTCAAAGATGGATACAGACAAACAAGTCTGGCACAATTTTTACAGTCCATTGGACTAATGTCTTTGCCCATGGAAAGTTAGGCCAAAGCGAATTTCCTTCAGAGTGCATTTGAGATGCTGTAGGTACGGATATGGGGATCTGAAGCTTCTGATGCTCCATCTAATGGTAGCTGAGTGTAGCTGCAGATGTGACTGTGTGTCACAGAATGGTGATGCCCAAATAAGGAATCTATGGCATACATTGCAAATTTAACGTATAATAAATGATATTAATGATTTGATCTTCACAGGAAATTTTTTTTAATAAATCAAGATTGAACTGAAACTGCCCCAAAACATTATTATTGTAAGGCATCAACATGCCAATAAAGCCACTGAATTCGTTAATATTTGCAAAACCAGCCAAAATGGACCTTTAACTACAGGTCACAATAATGCTGCAGGAAGCAAGTTTGCCCATAGTGCCCTAGACTCATGCTTGTGTAATTGTGAGCACCAGATAGGATTCAAACAAGTATGTTTCTGTCCCTGCCTCAGCCCATCTGCTGCTGAAACCCTCATCCATGCCTTTGTTATCTCCAGACTCGACTATACCAATGTTCTCCTGGCTGGCCTCCCACCTTCCACCCTCCGTAAACTTCAGCTCATCCAAAACTCTGCTGCCAGTATCCTAACTCGCACCAAGTCCCGCTATCCTGTGCATACTGACCTACATTGGCTCTCGATCCGGCAATGCCTCAATTTAAAAATTCTCATTCTTGTGTTCAAATTTCTTCATGGCCTCGCCTCTCCCTATCTCCGTAACCTCCTCCAGCCCTACAACCCTCTGAGATCTTTGCGTTCCTCCAATTCTGGTCTCTTGCGCAACCCCGATTTCCTTTGCTCCATCATTGGTGACCGTGCTTTCAGCTGTCTAGGCCCTAAGCTCTGGAATCCCCTCCCTAAACCTCTCTGCCACTCTCTCCTCCTTTAAGTCGCTCCTTAAAATCTACCTCTTTGACCAAGCTTTTGGTTACCTGTCCTAATATCTCTTTATGTGGTTCGGTGTAAAATTTTGTCTGATAATCGCTCCTGCAAAAAGCCTTGGGACATTTTGCTACATTAAAGGCACTATATAAATGCAAGTTGTTGTTGTAATATAACTGATGGAGCTCAGCAACATCATAACAACTAGCTTACGGGCGACGTACAGAACAGCCTCACACCTCATCAGTCTGCCAGCTATACTATGGGCTCAATTTTCAAATGAAAAAGCAGGTGGGTTGGGGGCGGGGAGGCATTGAAAATTGCCACCATTTCAGACCCGTCTCCAACCCGCCCATTTCCGGTTTTCACCAGGGCGGGCTGAGGGTCGGGCGACCAACCCGCTCCCAGAAGACAGGTTGGGCCTTAAAACCTTTCAAGGAGGCTCCATTTTTCACCAATTCCGGATTTCCACCCCGGGGGCCGGAATTCCCAAGCCTTCTGTTTTATGCCTCATGAAAGAAGGCAAGAAGGCAAGAAGGCCCGAAACTAACAGGTAGGTGCCTAGAAAGGCACAACTTGTGGGCCCGGAGAAGCAAGAGTGCTTCTCCCAGGCCAACAAGCCTACCTGCACGACCGCGGCCCCTGATCACGGACCCCCCAACCCCGATCCTCCCCCCCACTCTGACCATCCCACATCCGAGCCTCCCCCTCAACGATCGCGGACCCCCACAATGACCCTCGATCCCGACACCCTGATTCCGACACCCCTCGTGACTGACGCCCGATCCTATCCCCATGCCCTTTACCCACCCATCCATACAAACAAAGACTTACTTGCAGACCTACCTGAACATGTCCTCTCCCTGGCTGGTCTCCTGTCCGACTGAAACCAGCCAGTCGATCAGCCGGGCAGTCGGATGGCAAACCGAGAGAAAAAAATAAAAGATGTCCTGACGTCAAAATCTTAAGGACGTCTGGGAAACCTGGTTTCCCGACCTCAACTTGACCCCCCGCCCCCTTCCATTTTAAAATCACCCCCCATATGTTTCCCAAACAGCTTTGAGTCCCAAATTGAAGCTATTTTCATTGTAAAACTAAAGATGTACAATATCAGGCATTATCACCATTTATGAAGCTTATCGAATTATAGATTCATACAGCACAGAAGGAGGCCATTCAGCCCATTATGCTATCCAATTAGTCCCATTCCCATACTCTTTCCCCGTAGCCCTGCAAATTTTTCCTTTTCAAGTATATATCCAATTCCCTTTTGAAAGTTACTATTGAATCTGCTTCCACAGCACTCCAGTTATTTAATAAAATAAATGTTCTAAACTCCATTTTATATTGATAGCACTGCAAAGCAGGTTTAGAAAGAACCATTTGCCAAGCTGTTGTATCTTTCTTAAAACATGCTGTTGTAATAACTTTCAAATGATCAACATTTAGTTGATACTTAATAAATCAGTCTCATCCTCTGCTTTAAGTTATGAAACCATTTTGCATACTTCATACCATTTTTGATTGAAAAACAGCTGTATCAAAAAACCGTTAATTTAAGATCTCATTCTGTATCTTTTGGAATACGATACACTGTGTAGCAAAAATGTAGACGTTTCCCATCCAAAGATTCCCACACTTACTTGGCCCAGATTTCAGGATGCTTTCAAAAGCTGGGAATTTTCCAGCCATGAGTAGCTCATAAAAAAATCCAAGATTTCCCAATCATCAGAACATCAGCAATAAACAGCATAAAACCCTAATCCTGAGTGACCTATATAGAAGCATTTGCTCATTAATCCAAGTTTCTTTCTCAGCACATTCCCAGAATACACCCTTAAAGCAACATGTCCTTAAATCTTTCAGGAATTAAATTCCCACACACGTGACGATCAAAGCTAACGGGAAAAAAAAAGTATAAAGAAATCATCCCCAGACCTGTTCATGGTTTAATAAAGACTGCAGCCAAGTTTCAGGGCAGACCTAGCTTTGAAAGCACCTTGGGTTTAGAAGCATAATTTATAAATCATTGTTTTAAGGTATAATGAGAATTGTTTTATAAGTCCCTCAAGATGATGTTATTAAGAATCTTCAGCCGTACTTGTTCCACTGACTGGCCTCTATGGAACACTGAACACCGCAATGTTGCAGCATGTCACGCACTGGACGATCCTGGTCAGAGGTCACAGGCATCAGTTTGCAACAACAGCAGCCTCAAAGGTATAAAAGACAGAGAGTGCACAGAATCATTGCACACTGTTCTGGGTGTTGGGTTTACACATTCAGTTTGCTCAGCAACCAGCTGCTGTTGCAATTTTAACCACAGATTAAAAACACTCATGTGTTAAGAGTGAAAACAAATCTCTGCTTATATATTACTCTACCACACATCCACGCAATATGAGACGCTCGTTGTATGGGTCACAAATTTCATTTCCACACTTTTGATTAGAAGCTGAAGCCCTATGTCCTACAGTTGCCATGTTAGCTCATTTGCAGGCTTTCCTTGTTCTCCTGTATGTTGGGAGGTGGGGGTGGGCAAGTCGGAGGATCTTCTCGTGGGCCTGCTCCTGGGCCTTACTAAGACAGCAATTTATAGGTCCGGGATGGGTGGGGCCCATGGTGGGGGCGGGGGAGCCACTCTGACCGCCTGCCTCTCTTCCGCGGCATTGTCCGTGCCCAGGTGGCCCTGGAGAGGAAGCATGTGGTGTCCACCAGTATGCTTGATGCCTTCCATAACCGGTGAGTACTGCAGGGTATAGAGGCGATAATTGATATTCACAATCGTATTATGATTTAATTATTATTTGTGTAATGTCACTGTGCTGTACATAGTTATTATTGTTTGTTTTATACTTGTGGTGCCCTAGGCCTTAATGGTTTTTCTTCCTGCCTGGTCAACTGGGGCAACTCGATGTCACCCCTACAGGTATTTTTTAAAAAAGGATATATGTTGTCAATGAAAAACTGAAAGGGTGGGAATGAACTGAAGCAGAAATTCCCTACACTTCTCTGCTTCATCCCTGGCCAACAGTAATCTTCAGAAATATATACAAGAGGCTACTTGTCCCCTTGTTCCCTTTGGCAAAAAATGTGTGTTGTTACGGTCTGAGTAAGTTGCCTAGACAGGTAAGGTTTAGGTTAGTCATGAAGAGCACTGGCCGTCAGAATGCTCGTTCACCGCTGATGCTGGACTTCATGTGAAATAATCTGCAAACTCTGAGATTAGAATGCACAGATTTCTACATCTCTTTCAGAAAATGCAGCTTAATAATCAAACGATTTTGTATGTGCTGCAAGAGATTTATTTTGTTAAATCTTGAAAATGCTGATGAGGAGATCATTCCTTTTGGCAATTATCTTGCCAAGTGTTTGGGTTGATTTGGTGTTTCGAATGTTAGTCCAAAAACAGTATAAATCTTTCACCTGGTCACTCTTATGATGCAAGCAGGTCAAAACACAGTGTTTAGTTTGATTGACTCAACCTTGACCCTGGATCCACCAACAGCCTAAGGGTTAAAGCCAATATCATTCTTTGAACTTTCTGCCTAATTGTAGCTCTATAGTAAAGAGTTATCAAAGATTAACTTAAGATGCAGTTTTAGTTATAAAGCTTTATCGCGTTAACGAGCAGGTCCATACCATTTAACTGGACTTCTCATTTAAATGTGTAGCTTTACAACTTTAATACCCACCTCTTTAAGCAAGCTTTCAATCACCCCTCCTAATATCTCCTTTGGCTCAGCATCTATTTTTGCCTGATAACATTTCTGTAAAGTGCCTTGGGACATTGTGCTAAGTTAACGGCGCGATATAAATCCAAGTTGCTGTTTTATTTATTTGTACAGAAGCCTGCTGTGCCATTTAAAGTATAAAGTAAGGATTAATTTCACTACACGTTACATATCAATGTCCTGAATTCAGAGTTTTACAACTGCTCGTCTTATTCTCGTTCAGAAAGTTTTGGATTTTAACTGGTGTAAGTGAAAAACTTCAATTATTATTGTAAATCTAAAAAAGTAAGCTTAAAAAAGTACCTGCATTTATCCAGCACTTTTATCACATTCTCAGGATGTTCCAAAGCACTACACAACCAATGAATTACTTGTGATGTGCTGTCACCACTGTTATATAGGCAAATGCAACAACTTAAATTTGTGCACAGGAAGGTCCCACAAACAAGCAAACGTGATGAGTGATCAATAATTCTGTTTGGTGTTGGTTTAAGGAACAATATTGATCAGAATACCAGAAGAACTCCCTGCTTTTCTTTAAATAGCACCATGGAATCTCCTCTGCCCTGTTCACAGGCGGACAGTGCTTTGGTTTAGCATCAGTTCAGATTATGCACTCAGGTCCTGGAGTGAGATTTGAACCCATGGCCTTCTGGTGTGAAAGCTACCAACTGATCCAAGCTGATACTTAAAATGACAACATGACATTTTCCTGGGGATGAGGGGGTGGACATATGAGGAGAGGTTGAGTAGATTGGGACTCTACTCATTGGAGTTCAGAAGAATGAGAGGCGATCTTATTGAAACATATAAGATTGTGAAGGGGCTTGATCGGGTGGATGCGGTAAGGATGTTCCCAAGGATGGGTGAAACTAGAACTAGGGGGCATAATCTTAGAATAAGGGCCTGCTCTTTCAAAACTGAGATGAGGAGAAACTTCTTCACTCAGAGGGTAATAGGTCTGTGGAATTTGCTGCCCCAGGAAGCTGTGGAAGCTACATCATTAAATAAATTTAAAACAGAAATAGACAGTTTCCTAGAAGTAAAGGGAATTAGGGGTTACGGGGAGCGGGCAGAAAATTGGACATGAATTTAGATTTGAGGTTAGGATCAGATCAGCCATGATCTTATTGAATGGCAGAGCAGGCTCGAGGGGCCGATTGGCCTACTCCTGCTCCTATTTCTTATGTTCTTATGACAACAGGCATTGATGATATCTGAGTAGAGTCAAGTCTGTTTTCTCTTTCACAGCATGAAATTGAACTGTTTCCACACCATTTATGATATTCTCGCTTTTAAATAAATATAACATTTCTAAATCAAAGTTACTTCCACTTCCATAGCATTCCTCTGTATACCTATGCTTCTCTTAAGTTCATACCCCTACTGGATACATACTGATAATTGAGAGTATCAGTTAATCACTGCAACTTTCAAGTAAAAAATAAAATACTGCAGGTGCTGAACATCTGAAACTAAAACAGATAAATAAAAACCACAATTATTAAAGGACTCAGTATAGGGGGTAGATTTAACCCAACAACTGCTGTACAAATGTTAACATTAGCAGAAATGGTGAAGGATCAAAAAGCAACTGAGCTTGACGTAGCAATAAACGCCAGCCTGAGCGAGCTCTTGGTTTATTTTGATTTAAACCATGGATTACTCCAGATCAGACTCTGCATTAAATGTGCATGCCGCTCTGTGTGATGAAGCTCAAGGTGCCCCTTTGTGTATGTGCCCTGCGGTATTACCTACATAACCAACTAGCTATTGCTGGCATCACCGCAATGGAGCTAAGTGTTTGAAAACTGTTCTTTACAGCAGTAGGGGTAGGACTCCTGGTGATCCACTAGTGAGTCTAGATTGTATTTTCCAGTGGTATAGTGGGGGAGACAAATTCATGATCTTTGGGGGTCTGTGTTCACTGATACAGATAACGCTGGAAACAGATCGGTCAGCATCTCTCAAGAGAACAGAAAACTTAATGTTTCTCGTACAAAACCTTCAGGGTTCACACATGAAGTGTTAACTTGTCTGTTCTCTCCACAGATGCTGACTGAGCAACTATACCTTTCAGCCTTGTTTCAAAGGCAATGTGGCAGCAGCATTGGAAAATCCTTTAATCATACCACACTGATATTACAGACTAGATAAAAAAAATAAGTGTGAATGTTGGAAATCTAAAATGCACTTCAGGTTAGTGAGCATCAGAGAGAGAAAGACAGGTTAATGGTTTCCATGCTACCTTTCGTCAGGGCTGATATCACAGAGGTGATAATTTTATCAACTCAGTCTAAGTCACGCTCTGCGATCTCCCACTCCAAATGCCGCACTTCATCAGTGTTGGAGTCGATCTGTTCAAATGGGTATTATCAGTTTTACTAATGCAAATTTAACCAGCCAGAAGTTCTGCCATACATTGGCTGTTGTGGTGGATTACTCATGAAATTGCTGGTCGGACAGTTTTAAAGGTTTGTAGAATTGCTGAGAAGGTCCATTAAAAATTCTAAAGCACCTGTAATGTTGTCATTTGTAAATGTGTAACTGGGTTTGTGTTTCAATTTTTTTTTAATAGCCTTTAAGATGGTCACAACATTTCTCCCTCTATCAACTCCTAGATATTAAAAAAAATGATAATACCACAAGAAACATTAAATATGCTTTAATAGCAGGCTGTTTAAATTTCATTTGGGGGGGTGTTTAATCATCATGCAAAATACAGAGGAGACACAGTGTCATTTAAGATGATATTTATCATTTATTCTTTACTATTGCAACCATCAAAGAGGGGAAAAAAATGACTGAGTACACTATGCTGATCTATGATAATAGCAATGTGTCATGCAAATGAGTGAGATGACATATCAGAGGTACTTGTGTATCTTAATAATTCATATGTGATACACTGAGTAAGGGACTTGCTACCATCCATCAGTGACAGGACAGAAAATGATTTAACTAAAAAAATCAGCCGGAAAGGCTTCAGTGACCACTTGGAGCACAGTGAATAATGAAAACCAGCAGATCCAAAGCTAATATGTTACTGGAGACAGTAGAACAGAAAGGGACTACCAGGAAAATGATGTCCCTTTAGCCAAAGTACAAACACAATGCTAATCAGTCCCAAGCACAAGGGGCTGACAGAGTTGTTAATCACATTTGTTTAGCTTTAGTAAGACAGTGGCTGCCAATGACCTACGTGCTCCACAAATGTTGCCTGCTTATGAATCATGGTGGGTTAACTCCCCAATTCCCAGCCCAGATGACCATTTGCGAAGCTACGTATTGTTTGTTGACCATCAGTTTAACTCAGCTGGCCTTCTGCCACTGGGTGGACAATTAAGGCCAAAACATTGGCACTCCTGCCAAAGACCAAGGATCAAGTAACAAGAGAACGCCTTGATCTGTTTTCTCAGGCCAACAAATCAAGTCCCTCAGCACATTGGTTTCATAAATGCAAATCATTTAATTAAATATCGGAAAGAATATTTTCGTTGTTTTTTAACGTGATTTTTAACAGTAATGCTCTTTCCATTTTCAATACTGACAAATATCATGCAGGTTTTGGATAAAATAAAAACCGCAATTACTAAAAGGACTTAGTCGGGAGTGCAGATTTAACCCAACGACTACCTGTACAAATATTAGCAATAGCACAAATGGTGAAGGATCAAAAAGTAACAGAGTTTGATGTAGCAATAAACACCAGACAGAACAAGCTCTTGCTTTATTTTGGTTTAAACCATAGATTACTCCAGATCAGATTCTGCTTTAAATGTGCCGGTTGTTTTTATTAAATAGCAGTGTCTGCGTGGTGAAGCATGAGGTGCCCCTCTGTGTATGTGCCCTGCTGTATTACTTACCTAACTAACTGCCTATGGAGTATTTGTCATCTAAGGCTGGCATCATAACGATGGAGCTAAGTGTTTGAAAACTTAATAACAATTCTGTAGTGCAATAAGGGTGCGACTCCTAGTGATCTACTAGTGGGTCTAGACTGTATTTGCCAATGGGATAATGGGGCAGACAAGTTCATGAGCTTTGGGGGTCCGTGTTCACCGACAGGCACTTGATGGTTTGGGTTCAGTTTGCTGATGGCCAAATAACAGATCGTCATCAGATTGTCCTAAGTGGTAGTGGGAAGATGTCTTTGTGTCCCCTGACGATGTAAGTAGGCTCATAAACTGGCCTGCGATAATCAGCATTGAACTACAGGTTCATAAGTAGCTGAACTTTACTGGCACCAAGCTAAAAGTTGATTCCGAAAAATGCTTCCCAGTCTGTTGAGCTTAGGAAGGAACTATTGTTTGGATGTGTTCAATGCAATTACAACTCAAACAAGTCGGGGCTAAATCAATTTGTTGGGACAGAATAGAGGAAGCTTTACTTTGCATTTGTGCTGTGCTTTATAGGCTGTGGAGGCTGTAATATGTTCTCAGTGTACTGATGTGTGTTAAAGGAGAGTTAATTTTTTTCTTGTTTTTGTTCTAGCACGTAACAGCCCTTAGTTTACTAACTGTGCGTTCTTGGAGCATTACAACTAATACACAACTGAGCAGCCAATCAGATAATGTGATAGTGGTGTTGAATCACTCATTAACCCCATTAGTAGGTATGTGAATGCCATATATAATATCAGTGAATCAGTCCAGCTCTGGTCTGTAAATGTGAGTGCTACTGGAAGAGATATAGTATAGGAAAGGCCATTTTACCAATGAGATGCTTCAGACTATTGTGTACAGCTTAAAGGAATGGAGAAATGCCCTTGATAGGTCAGACGGGCAACGCAACACAATACTAAGTGTCCCAGCTACGTCTCCTGCTCTTCCAGGCTCCACAAACTTACACATCTGCTCCTCTTTGCCTCGACCACTAGCTGATACTGGATGGAGCGTGTACTGTGTACGCTCCGCCTGGTATTCTCCTAATATGGTAAACAAGGTCTAATGTACATCATAGGACCCCAATTTAAATTTAAAATGAGCCTACCCCCTGACTCAGGCAAGCAGTCCAGCTGCCCAGCAAGAGGCTTGGGGGAAGATTGTGGCGGCCACAGCAACTGCAAGAATGGGCCCGATATTACCAGGGCAGCGGGTTCGCGGCAGGGGGGCAATTGGGCGCGTGGGTAACGCGCCCGATGAAATCAGTCTGCCCCGAACGCATTCGCAGACTGATTGGATCCACTTACCTCTTGTTCCGGGTTCCCCGCTGCTGATCTGCGTGTCAGGCGGGCTGCGCATGCGCAGTAAGGTCTGTCAGCTGGATGAGCTCTATTTAAAGGGGCAGTCCTCCACTGACTGATGCTGCAAGAAATAGGAAAAATTACAGCATGGAGCAGCCCAGGGGGAAGGCTGCTCCCAGGTTAATGATGCCTCACTCCAGGTATCATTGGATGGGGTGAGGAGGAGGGGGAGGACAGAGATCTTCCCGCCGGCAGGCGGGAGGAAGCAGCCTGCCTCTGCCACCAAGAAGGCCTGGCTCGAGGTGGCAGAGGAGGTCACCTGCACCACCAACATATTGCACACCTGCATACAGTGCAGGAGGCGCTTCAATGACCTAAGTAGGTCAGCCAAAGTGAGTATACTTACTCATTCCCCTACACTCCGTCTGCCACATCACCGCCCCCACCCCACATCTCCTTCCGCACTGCCAACACTACTCTGTCACATCACCCCTCACACCCACTCAAATCTCATCCTCATCTTACCTGCACTCACTCACCTCGCCAGTATTCATCCCACCACTACCACTCAACCCAATCCTCATACAATCTCTTGGCTCTATCTCATACTCACCCTCTCATGCATCTCTTTTACGGTCAGCCTCACTCAACCTGCCACTACCTGTGATGCAGCCACAGGGCATGCATCACATATGTGCAGTAGGCAGCGTAAGGCAAACGTGTCGTGAGCATGAAGGGGATGCACAAGGGTGTTTGAGGGTTTGTCATGGTTTTTACTTATATTGAATTTCTGACCAACTCACATTACATATTATATTGGCACCACTACTGCCACGTCTTTGCGAATCTTGTCTGGTTTGTGCAATAATGCCCTTTCCTGAGGATCACAATGAAGACCCACAACTGATGACACCCATTGTGTCACTGCAGAGTGGTGTAGGTGTATTTGCAGGGCTCTTTTGTGCAGTTGACTGAGAGACGTCGGCGATGTCCCCGGTGGCACCCTGGAAGGATGCGGAGGAGAAGTTGTTGAGGGCAGTGGTGACTTTGACAGCGACAGGTAAGAAGATGGTGCTCGGGCCAGCCGGGAGCAGCTCGGCATGAAGGAGGCTGCAGATGTCCACGACTACATGTCGAGTGACTCTGAGCCTCCGTGTGCACTGCTGCTCAGAGAGGTCCAGGAAGCTGAGCCTCGGTCTGTGGACCCTGTGGCGAGGGTAGTGCCCTCTGCGATGCATCTCTCTCTGCGGTTGCCCTCCCTCCTGCTGTGCGGGTGGATGTGTCACAGCACTGTGTTGTGGAGCTCCATGTGTCAGAGGTGGACGGCCTGGCCGACGAGGCTGGTGATGCTGTTCGCCCTCCGAGGAGGTCATGACTGCAGCTACGGCGGCCCCCATCCGCAAGATGTACATCTGAGGGGGTCCGCAAGGTAGGTACATGTGTCTGGACACCGGGGTAAGTGTGCAAGTTGGTGAATTTTATTGTTAGGAGGAGGGTGGTGGAGGCCAAACTTTGTCCAAAGTGACAAAGTGGCCTCCTGCAATGAGTGAGGGTCTCCCCCCCAACCTGTCAAATGGACCTTTGCAGCTGCCACAGGCTGATGGCTGCAACACGTCCATTTCAACTGGGAGTGTTTCCCCCAGTACGGGAAACAGTCCCAGTTGTTTGTAAAATCCCACCCCTCCTGAAATATCTCCTTAATCAGGTCTGTAAACGACCTGAAATACCTAAACAAATACTTTTAAGTGGCACCCCTCCGGCTTTAATTGCCGGCGGGAGTCCCACATTAGGGGGCTGCGCGCGCATGTCAGCGTGTCTGTGGGAAACCCGGAAGTGGGCGGGTTGGAGCCGGGCTCCAGACCCGCCCCGGGAATCCCCGATTTTCGGAGCCCCCCCCCCCCCCCCCGCCAGGAACGCACCCGACCGCGGGTGCTAGAATAGAGCCCAATGAGTCAGTAAATCATTTCTCACTGTTATCAGGGCACTCCCGCCCCATTCATCGGATGGGATGCCCTAATATCCACCCGAGTGTTATCCGATCTAGTCTTCTCTTGACAACTTACAGGCCTGAAATTGCAAGACTCTGCTCCTGGCCTGGAGGTCAGGTGGGCCCGATTTGCAGCAGTCTCATACTTAGGGAGTAGTACACGAACAGCAACTGGTTGTTAAAGGAGGAGAGCTGGAGGGGTTTAGCGACACAATTTCAGAAAGTAGGGCTAAGTGCCCGAGAGCTCTGCCATGCATGAGAGGATGGAGTCACAGGAACAGAGAATTCAGGGGAGGGCTGGAGGAAGGTTTGAAAATAGGGTATGGCAAGGGCATGGAGAGATTTAAGGATGAAGATTTGAAACTTGTTGGGGGAATGGGGAGCCAATGTAGGTCAACAAGGTGATGTTGATCACAGTAAAGTTAGCAGGTGGTGGTATTTAATGTAAAAACAGTGGGGGGGAAATTTCACTGAATGACTGATTACTTTCTCATTCCTCTGTCAGCTGCTTTAGTTTGAGGAGTTAACCCATTTAAACCAATGGGTTGTTTTAAATGGGTTAAGTCCACTGCTAAAACAGCAAAGAGAGGAAATTCAGACAAATGTATTATCATTTGCTACCCCACAACATCATTTCAGGACCATTTTGTTGTACATAAAATAGAAAAAATGTAAAACATATTTACAAAGTTCTGCTTCCTGTCCTTCTGTTCAAGGAAAGTGCCATATGCAGGCCCCAAGGGAAAAATTCATGATCAGTGCCCATCACACCTGTGCTGCTTGAGCTAATATGCATATGTCTCTTTCAGTGATAATATTCTGCAGCAAGCAACATAATGTAATTTAAGAAAATGATATTATAAGAACATTTTATAAGAAACAGAATTTGCTGGCAAAATAAAGGCGAGTTGTTAGTGTGTTAAAAATCCAACAATTTGTGACGAGGAAGATATAAGCCGTGAATTGTGAATCGCCACAAATTGCTGGACGATTTGCACCACTCTTCCGTTAGCCTCCAAAAAAAAGAATCTCGCCGTCAATCTCCCCACGAATTTCAAGAAATTGCTGGATTGGCATCGTAAATCACAATTAAAATCACCACAGAAAGTTAAGGCTGGTATTTCACGACATAAGGACCTTTTTAATGACGGGATTTGTGCTCCTGCAATGCCACTCAACCTCTCCGGTCCAGAAAGGGAACAATTGAAACTGTGGCGTCTCCCTCCTGCAGGTAGTAAATTGTTCCTTGAGGTTTTTCAAATTTAAAATTTAAAATTTTTAAATTATTTTCTTACTTTTCTTTTCTGTCTCTTTTTTTTTTCTCTCACTCTAAATCCAATTTTTCTTTCCCACACTTTATTTCTCTTTCTGTATCTAATTTGACTCTAATTTACCCTATTTCCTTCTCTGTCGTTCGCTCTGTTTCTGTGACAGGGCTAGACAGACTGGATGCAGGGACTGTGCTACCCCTGGCTGGGGGGTCCAGAATGAGGGGTCACAGTCTCAGGATATGGGGTAGGACATTTACGACTGAGTTGAGGAGAAATTTCTTCACTCAGAGGGTGGTGAACTAGTGGAATTCTCAGAAGGCTATGGAGGCCAAGTCACTGAATATATTTAAGAAGGAGGTAGATAGATTTCTAGACACAAAAGGCATCAAGGGGTATGGGGAGAAAGCGGGAATATGGTATTGAGATAGAGGATCAGCCATGATCATATTGAATGGTGGAGCAGGCTCGAAGGGCTGAATGGCCTACTCCTGCTCCTATTTTCGATGTTTCTATGTTTCTCTATCCTTAAATCTCACTGGTTAAGGAGATAGACTATTGATCCTGTCGTTCACCAAGATCCGTTGACCTCATTATCCATTCGCACTTCCAGCAATTTGTGGCATAAAAAATTTTCGAGCATAAAGGGTGAGAAAAAAAATCCAACTCACCGGATCTGATGCCCCACTCCAGCAAATTCTGGCCCAATATAATTATTCAGCCAACACACTCCAGATCATACTGAAAAATCAAAGTATCCCATACATGAGAAACATTGGTTTAGGAAGCCAAAGAATTATTTTGTTGTACTTTTGCCTTACAAATGTGTGTTGTTGTGAGTTCCTTTTTGGGCAATTGGGGGTTCCACAAGGGTGTCAGCACTCACCTTTGGCATATGTGACCCTTGTCTCCCAGAAGCCAACCTTGCATTCTGCCTGACCCCTTGTTCAGTTGAGAGACCCTTGATTCACTCAAGTTATGCGCATTGTGAGCACTCCTTAGAAAAGCAGTAAACTGCGTCAATTTTTGCCAGCAGTCGCCTGCCACCTTACTGTTGAGAAAGCAGTCATTCTTTCTGCTGATAAAAGGGAGATTATGTCTGCAGGTGCATTGTACTTGAGGAATGCCACTTGACTGCCAAAACTGTGGCTTTCTCTCCAGCTAGCGTGCACGCTGCTGCTGAATCTGGGGGAGGGGTCATTTTAACCTAACCCGCTTAGCAGGAAACTATCGCGATCAGGTTGGCTGCCCGTTTTACATAAAACTTCCAATGGAAAATAAAACCGGGTAAAATGTAAAACAGGCAGTCAACCTGACCGCCTCAGTGGGCGGGTTGGGTCAAAATGACCCCTCTGATGTATGCCGACACTTTGCAGTGAAGTGGATACCAGCTGATCTGAGGGATGTTTCCTGTTGGTTCCCGAAGGTGTGTTCACTTCCTCTGGGAGTGTTGTCTGGATGCCGCTCTGTGGTTTGCAGGTCCGGTTTCAGGTCTGAGAATCGATCCCTGTAAAAGGTGCAACCTCCTTGCACTCTGCTCAATGCTGGGATCCAGGCGAGCGAAAAACTGCCAGTACTTGTGCTGCATCAAATACCTCATGCTACAAACCAGTCTTTTGGCTGGTAATTGTTACTGATACAGTGTTTCTTATTTACACAGACCCAAATATCAGCATCAATTACAGAAATAATGTGGATTCACTTCAATCCCACATACATTAGTATCATAGTATGGTACAGTGCACGAGGAGGCCATTTGGCCCATCGTGCCTGTGCTGGCTCTTTGAAAGAGCTTTCTGATTACTCCCACTCCCCTGTTCTTTCCTCATAGACCTGTAATTTTTTTTCCCTTCAAGTATTTATCCAATTCCCTTTTGAAATTTACTATTTCAAACTTGTCTTCTTGCATTCCCTGTCGTAATCTGTTTACAAGGTTCTTAAATGTCAACATTTTCTCTGTTGAACCTGTTGTTGACGATAAACTATTCATAGAATCTGTGAGTTTTAAAATTCCAGGGGCATTAGATGGATTATTCACAAATCAACATGGTGCACCGATGCTGTCTAACTGATTTTTGTGCTGGAAGGAGCCCCTTTTACAGTCTTTATACAGCCGAAGTTTATTGCACAACACAGTAAAAAAACAAACTCATAAGAAATGTGGTTCGATACTTCAAAATTTATTATTCATCACAAAGGTGGTGAGCAATGCTGTGATTGTAGTTTGTTTGTCATCTGACTCTTGGAGAAACATGGTCCAGATGGACAAATCTGATTCTGAAGACCGTAGGACTACAAACTTTAAACACTTGAATACTGGGGAGCACTGGTTGGACATTTGTGATGCATGATTGTCATCTGACGATGTGGTGAAAGCAAGCAAGAAAGGAAGAACTTGCATTTATATAGCGCCTTTCACAACCTCAAAGCACTTTACAGCCAATGAAGTACTATTGAAGTATAGTAATGAAGAAAGGGACTGGGGCAGAATTTTCTTACTCCTGCAGCCGAGTATATTGGATCACATGGGTGCAGTGCATAGAGGACTATATCTGCAAATAGAAACAAATTGCCCAATTTAGAGGGTGTAATTTTGAACAACTCTGGATGAAAAGATCTGAATTTCTATTGCTGAATAGCTGACCTCAGCTGAGGTAGGGGTGCTGCAATTGGCCTGAGCTCCCTGAGCTGATTGCTATTCAGTGACTGCTGCTGAGAAGTTTGCATATGTGGATATTGGGTGGGGAGAGGATCAGGCCTTGGATGTGAAGCCTGTTCTAGTTGAATAGCCTGCTGACATTCACTGTCATGGCTGGCACATGAAGACTATCCACTTAGGCAGCATCTGGTGCCTGTGGATCCATGCCTCACCACTAATCAGCACTTTTAAAAAGATGGCAGGGGGTGAGGGTGGGTGGAATAACATACAAAATGGCAGCTGGCAACACTTTGACAGGAAGCAAGTGATGGCATTATTCCTAATTCAGCAATTATGTCTGAAAATTTGTGAAAGATGAAGCAAGGGTTTTTTTAAAAAATGAAATAAAAAGACATTTTAACCAAGAAGTAGGTCAATCTTGAAACATTGATAAGAAAGAAAAATGTAGTCCTCCGATGAGGTATTTTCTTCTTGACTGTTGTGCCTTCCAGTCATTTATAAAACCATTTGATACTAGAACCTGAAGTTCTGCAAGTCTGCCAAGGCACAAGCGCACACATGTACACGTCATGTTGGACCATTAATCACTTTGCACACTCCCACTGTGACATTCCTTCTCCAAAGTCCTCCTTTCTTACAATGGCATTTAACCGTTTTGTCTCCTGTTTTTAAAAAAGAAACTGTGCTTTTAGCTGGGATAATAGTTTGAGGAAACTAACATATTAAATAAGTAGTAAGAAAATACTCTATATTCTCCATCAGGACAATTTGTAAACTTACATCATGTGGTGCCATTAAAGATCAGCAATTGTCACCTGCTAAAGGATTCCTTAGAGATCAGGAGCACAGGGACCAGATAATGTGGGATCTGGATACATGGCTATTCATTTCAAGGCCATTTTTAAATTAGTATTGTATTGTTGCTAACTTGCACCACGGTTCATGGTGATGCAAGTTGCAAATTATATTCTTCATTCCATTATTATCAATAGTGCCACGGTCATGTTTTTAATGGTCATGCGTTTGCGTCAATTGCCTTTGTCCCACGTTGCTAACATAGCAGTCTCAGGGGTGGGTTTCTGCTGGTGTTAGACTGCACGTCAGAGATCCTGAAATAGGCACGCTTAACATACCAATGACACTATGACATTACGCAGGGGATGAGCAGTGTTCTGTGTTAATGGAATGACCGTCCTTCTACATTCCCACCTGTACATGAGGACATTTCTAGCGATTCAATTTCCATTCTGGCAAGCTTGGTGGCACTGAGTAATGTCACCTATGGGGGTAGATTCTCCCCCCATGCAATTTTCGGGTGGCCAAACGGAGGCCTGGTTCATTTTGATAGCCGGGCCCCAGTAACGTAGGGCCAGAAGGCTGCGGGCGGAAAGCAAGCACCCTGGGGCAGCTCACGGGCTGTGGGCCATCGCAGTATCCCGTGGCCCAGCTGGCCTGTGATCCCAAAAGAAGGTAGGCCGAGGGGGGAGGGGGATCTCCGTACTCGGGAGGGGGCGGGGGATCCGGTGCAGCAGTGGCCCAGGTTACTTTTGTGCAGCACTCCTGCTCCTCCTGGCCTCACAAACTTAAAGAACTACTTACCTTTGTGCTCCTCTTCCGCGCCAGCTGATACCGGGCAGAACGTGCAGGACGCACAGTTGAGTCCTAAAGTGGCATCGGGGTCCTATTGATGTCATGAGACCCTGATTTAAATACCTAAATTATCTGTGCGATTACTCTAAGTGGCCACCTTGACCACCTAATCCAAGGACCCCAGCAAAATGGCGACAACCACATCGATAAAGAAACAGAGTGGTAAACTTGTACCCATGGGGCACTACCATCCCATTTCCACTGGACTGGAGGCCTCAATAACTCTCTCACTGGCACTAATGGCACAAATAGAACTTAGTGGCAGATTGGTTTCATGGCAGATGCCAGCATCTTAGTAGGGGATGTGAGTATAATTTACACATTTCAATGAATCATTGATTGATATTTTCCTGCAGAATAGAACACAATAGTTTTTCACCTTCAAACAATTGTTCTTATTGGCTTTATCTTACATTTCATTTGTTTTCTTTTGAGGAGTTGGTGATATATAGATCATCACCCAGATTTGCCAGTCAGGCCTGTCTGTTTTCCTGGTGTAAATCAGGCAACCCAGATTAGAAAAGGAGAGGGAAAAAAACATTTTTAAGCCCCCTGCCCTATTTTTTGCCATGATGTCCAATGGCCATGGGAAACAGCTTGCAGAATGCTACCTGTAATGGGTGTGATGGCATGCATATGCAACAGGTAGTTACAGACGAAGCTAGGCTTCTCATGAAGTGTTAGCATGTGAGGATTTGTGTGAAGGCACACTTGCAGTTGATGGCTGAAAGTGTAAAGCCTATCATGTATCTCATAGGCATTAATAGTAGACTTTAACACTGTGCGAGGGGGAACTCATTATAAGTGGCAGACGTGCTTTGTACAGTGTATTCTTGGAAGGTGTGGCTGGCTTCACTTACTGTGCCTGATCTGGTAAGTTCATTTAAGCTTTTGCCAACACTGAGTAGCTATGCTTGGGATGATGGAATTGGCACTAAGTGCCTCCTCTTTCCCATAGGTCCTGAGCAGCCCTTGTCACTCCATTCCAGACAGGGCCTCCATCCTCTGCCAAACCCCCTGCAGCAGAACTTCTACAGCTGTATCCAAGAACCAGGGGTTTCTCTCTCCTGCAACTGACCATTTAAACCATCGCTGTGTAGGTTCCTTAAAGATGCTGGGACAATTGGAGTTTTCAAGACAGAGATCGATAGATTATTGTTAGGTAAGGGTAACAAGGGATAGCGAGCCAAGGCAGGTTAATGAAGTTGAGGTGCAGATCAGCCATGATCTAATTGAATGACGAGACAGGCTCGAAGGGCTGAATGGACTTTTCCATTTTCTTATGTTCCATGCAATAAAAATGATGGTGCTATTTGTCTCTTTAAGCTGTTGCAGGCCTTTCAATGCTGCAGCAGCACGTTATTTCCCCCCCTAAAAGGTGAATTCCCAGTCAGAGGTGATTCAGATGTTGGGAGCTCAGTCAAAATGTTTTAATATGGCTGACCCTGGAAGCTCCAATGGAGTCAGCGCTCATGATGTCATGAGTCACACTCAGCTATACTTCCACTCAGGCTTGTGTTCAATTAGAAAATCAAGGGTCATGGCACTAATCTCTTCAGAAAGCCTCAAGATTAGCTTTAGTGTTCAGCTGTTATCTTCAGTAATCTAATCAGCACATTATGCATTAAATGTACTCAATTACAGCTAGAAGGACAAGGGCAGCAGGTGCATGGGAACCCCATCACCTCCAGGTTCCCCTCCAAGTCACAGGCCACCCAGACTTGGACATCGTCGGGCCTTCATCGTCGCTTGGTCAAAATCCTGGAACTCCCTAGCTGACGGCACTGTGGGAATACCTTCACCACATGGTCTGCAGTGTTCCAAGAAGAAGGACATGATGCTCTGGCCATCATGGTATGGAGCTGGCTTGATGGGCCAGCTGGTCTATTGCTGCCCGTCAATTTCGAATGTTCGTAAGGATCACCACCACCTTCTCAAGGGCAACTAGCGATGGGCAATAAATGCCAGCCTTGCCAGTGACGCCCACATCCCAAGAATGAATAAATTTTAGTCACTAGGTCCAGTCACTAAGGTGGTCACTTCACAGCTGTGAGTTCTAATCCCTGCACTGAAGGATACGCCAACTTCTTAACTGAATGTATCACGAGTTTCAATCGTTCTCATACGGGCATCTAAGTAGACTCTCCCTCTAGATACATGTGATTATACGTTCAGCCATTCCTGCATTCTGATTGGTTGCCAGGTGTCCTCAATTTTCAACTGAAGGACAGTTTGAAAAATGGCCTTGTGGAACCTCACACAGCTGTCTCCGACCTCCCTGGGCCACCTCCAGCAGTGCTGCAAGCATTCAAATCGCAGAGGAGAACTAGGAAAATGCATTTCGGGGGTATTATGGCACCTTTATTCTTTACTGGGAAATAAGTAAGCATTTGGAAAAATAAAACGATCCAGCAGACCAGGCACTGGCAGTTTTAATAAATGTAATATTTCACATGACAGCATTGACCTTGCTCACAAAGCACTTTGATGCTTAGGCCCGAAATGGAAACTGCAGAAACAAATATAATTATTAAACATTTTTTTCTATCAAAACATAATTAAATAATAAAAACACAGTCAGATGCGAGTGGGAATAGGTAAAGGGTTAAACCTGACAGCGTGTCCTTCAATCAAGCATCCTATCCTGAGTGACACCTTACTGTACTCTGGTCCTGCACGGCCATTATTGCTCCATTACATTCTGTCTCGCCAAATAAAGGCTTTCATCGTTGAGAGAACAACATTTACATCAGAAGCTTGGAAGAAAGGAACAGTCTGTTTACCTGTTGTACAGTGTGATTGGTGGCACTGTTTGTGTGGAGCTGAGCCACAATTAAAGGTTGGGGGAAATGAAAATTAAGCATCTTGTGCCACACTATTGAAAATAAGGGTAACATTATTACTCAGGTGTTGCTTTCCATTAGTAGCATTAATTATAAATCCCCTGACAGATTGTGCTTCCGCTTCAGGATAAAATATTGAAATCAAGCAAAATAATTAGACCAGGTGACACAGACATAATTCAATCACCATTTAAAAGTCATACATTTCTGTCTTCAGTTTTTATATAACACTTTGATTTTATCTTATTATTTTGTCACAAGAGATCGTTGATGAGTTAGGTGTCTACAGACATCTCAAAGTGAACTAAAAAGCAACAACTCAACTGAAGGGTTCAAATGTCATAAACTGTAAGAGTCAGGGTGGTCATTTGCCGATATGCTCTGGTCAATGTCAAAGGCCCCCACTATCAGTGTGTACTTGGAAAAGTTGGGTTAGCAAATGAATAGTTTTTTGTACCAGTATGTTGGTGGATTGGTTTGACGTGGGGTTGTTTTGACGTTGGTTGATTGTTTTCCTCAGCTGGACGTCTGATATATGAAGACCCATCACTGTGCTCAGAACTTCCAGGGCAAACTACTGATTAACCCGCTTAAATAGGATTTCCATTTGCCTGAAATGGATTGCACATTCCCTCTAGGTCGGAAACACATATCCCACTTACCTAAGCCCAGAGGACCTAGGTACAGGTTGGCGAGATATTTTCAATATTCACTCCCTCCATTGTGCACTGTGGCTGCAGTATGTACTATCTACAAGATGCGCTGCAACAGCTCATCAAGATTACTTCAACCTTTATCACCAACATGGACAAGAACACCAACATCATGGGAACACCAACATATGATTCTATCTCCAAGTGACACAGCATCCTGATTTGGACATATATTGTGATTCCTCATCTTCATTAGATCAAAATCCTGGAATTCCTTACCTAATATGGTCATGGGAGCAGCATCACCACAAGCACTGCAAAGGTTCAAGGGGCAACTTGGGATGGGCAATTAATGCAGCTTTGTCAACATCATCCCTTTCCTGTGAACAAATAATTTTTTAAAAAGACAAGGCTCAGGAATTCCCAAGATTGCTCTGGTTTACTACTGGAGTTTAACCATCCAGGTTCATGCAGTTTACGAGCACAGAATGCTGTTAAGCTTTCTGCTGCTCACCTGGGTTGGACTGCCCTGCCTGTTAGGACATTAGCTTGCACGGTTACATGGAGCTGAATGGGAAGGACCCCACCCTCCATTGATAGGTCTACACCTGCAGGTCCTATCAAAGGGTCGCGTTGTCTGGTCAACCATTAAAAGCATCTGAAGTACTGCGGACCTGCCTAGCTCAGGTATCGGATCCTTTGCCACAGAGGTTCTACTCCATCTGAATCTTCCATCGTCAGATGAGTCGTCTTGAAGCCAACTCTATCCCAAAAAGAATCCATTTGCCTGCTCTGGATAAGAATAGTCAGTAGTTGATCATAAGACAACATTGCCGCAAGCCTTCTGAGCACATTAGGGGACTCTCTCCATCCCATGTTTCTACCAGTTGGAGGGGCAAAGCTTCACTAGCAACTGCAATCCAATCATGATAGACAACAAATCTTGGCTATATCAGCATCTGTTCGCATACCCAGCCTCCAGGTAATGACGTCTAATAGCTGTCAATCTAAACCTGAGTTTCATTGGATCAAATTATAGGATTTGAAGTATTGCTAATTTATGTTTCATAGTTAATTACAAGAAAATTTGTTTTGTGGTACAAAATAATTTATATAAAGCCTGAATATTAATCTTAATCTAAATAATCCCAACATTGACCGTAGTATTTGCAGATGTCTTAAAAGCAAGAAAGGCAGAAAGAAGCAGTCTTCACTGTTTCATTTTTCATCCATAACACATAATTTTAGTTGATAATTGTACCCCCAAAAATTAAAAACTTGCTATAGTTTCAGAATACAGGGATTTTTTTATATGTTGTTCAGGTCTTATATTTTTTGTGTAGTAAATTATAAAATAACTACTCAGTGGAATAGAACCCATAATGCTAAGTAGTAGTCAGTATCTAGACACACAGATCATTGCCAATACAAAGCCAAAGCACATAAAGGTACTGTCCTTTATAGCAAAGAATGCATATTTTAACTGACACTGGTGGACCAGCATTTCTAACTGTATTTTAAAAATTATTATTTGTTCTGGAATGTGAGCAACACTGGCAAGGTCACCTTCAGGGCAACTAAGGGCAACTAACTGAGAAGACAATATTGGGCCTTGACTTTTACACCTAACTGGCTTCCTCGGCCATTTCAAAGGACATGAAGAGTCAACGATATGGCCTTGGAGAAGAGTCATGCGTAGGCCAGACCTGGTAGAATGCATGTTTTAACTGAAGCTAACAGGCTTGCATAAAAGAAATAGGGTCAGCTTCATAATAATATTAAAATGAAGAGAAAGTGTCTGTGAGAAGAAATGAAGCTGTTGTACCTTGTTTTAGCTTCATGCATTTTCCTGTATTTCTGTCACTAGCCATAAGGAGTTAAAAAAGAATACCTACAATCTGAATCTTGTCTCAATCTTGGTTTTGTCGATTATCTGCTAAGTTTGAGAGAGGAGCCCAGCTATTTCTGAGTAAGTGCAGACTGATGACAACTAGTTAGATTCAAATGCGGTGGTCAGTTATTCAAATGCAGGAAGTCCCAGTAACCACTGATTGGGATATTTAAGAAGTTGTAGCTGTTCAAATCTGAGCAAATCAGTTTGGAACTTCCACAAGATGTAGTCTAGATTAACACAGCTCTATCAGTGGTAAGAAATACAAGAAAAGAAATGCTACATGTATAAAAAGTCTATAAAAGATTGATCAGCTTTTAGATTTGTGTGCACAAGCTTAAGACTGATGTTGATCATTCTGCATTCGTCTTTCATCCCTACAGTCTCAGAATTTGAACAGTTACTGAGATGTGACTGTCCTGAAACATCCCCAGTTTAAAATAATTTTGTTTAAAACAAATAAAATGCCCTGGAATTTCCTGAAATCTTCTGCCAAAACAATTGGCGTAATGCCAATTTTCAGCACAAAAGATCCAGGAAATTCGAGTATGAGTAACTAATGCCCATTTTTAAGCTACGCCAAAATTTCCTCAATCAATCTTTTACACTGATTCTGCAAAACCTCCGCCAAAAGTCTCAGTCACTCATTAACATGGCTCTGCCCGCATGCAAAAGTGCAGCTCACATGAATTTCCTGAACTCGCACCAATTCTGAATGAGCGGTAAATTTACACCTAAAATTCTGGTGTTTTATGACGATTCTCTTTATTTCTCCTCACTGAGACCTGAAATATATTTTCAGTATGTTTGAATGCATCTTTATAGCATCAGAGTGATTAGCATTAAAAATTGAAAATCTTCCACCATTGCATTTTTTTGAACGTTCTGCACCTAATCAGCATAAGTGATGGTTTGATGGCTTCAAACTTTAATTTTCATGTGTAAAGTAAAACTTGCAGAGGGAATATGATGTAAGATCAATGCTTTCCTCGGGCCCCGATTGTATGCACTGCTTTCCACTTATTTACACTGGTTTTTACATTCGGACGTATACTAATGCGATTCTCAGGAAATTTCGACAGAACCGGCCGACAGGAAGATCGGCATAAATTTCGCCGTAATTTGGCAGCTGAGCCAATACAGGAAATTCTGGGCCGTCACAATTTGAAATGTAGCCATTAAATAAAATGTGATCAGATTATATTTTCAGGTCCCATGCATTGTACTTCGCTGCAGTATGATCCACAGAATGATGACGTCTTTCATGATGTAGGATGCTTGGGTCACATAAGAACTGAAAGGATTTTAAACATGACAGGTAAATTATCTTCTTTTGAAGCTGGAGACAAAGAGAGATTTGCTAGGCATTTGTTTCCAGAATAAGTGGTAAATGACAGAATTGGGAGCATAAGCACCAGAGATGGCAGGAGATCACATTTTATTTTTAACTTTTTTCTGCTCATTCTTGAGCAGAGCTTTGCTATGACTAGTGAACGATAATAAAGGCCAGTTAGTTATAGAGGTCATAAATTATTGCAATGACATAATTCTTCACTATCATCACCCATGACAACTTGACCTTAAGAACCTCCAGTTTTGAAGTGAATGAACATTACGGAAAGACAACGGGGCAGAAATTGCTCAGAGCGGCGAACCAACACTGCTTGCCGCTCCATAGATTTCTACTAACCCACTAACTTTCGTTGGGAACACTTCCTCGAATAGGAAGCAGAGAAGAGCCCAGCGTCAGTTCAGGAGAAGCTAGGATCACACTCTCCCCTCGACCAATCAGATTGCAGCATTTTTGACCGGCTGCGTTCACTGTCTCTGCAGGCTTGGAGCGTTAAACCAGGAAGTGAAAGGTACATTAAAATGAATGTAAAAACAGTTATGGACAGCAAAAAACAGAGATGGTAAGAAATAATTGAATTAAATAAAAGAGACAGAAGGGAAAAGTACAAAAAAATTAATTTTTTAATTTTTAAAAGAATTTTTTTTTAATGACCAAAAACTATTAAAATAAGGAGTAATGAGACTCCAAATTTTTAAAGGTTAATTTTTAGTTGTTTGACAGTCATTAAGACCTATCGCACTGCTAAAACTGGACTATAACTTGGTGTTGTAAAATTGTTTACAATTGTCAACCCCAGTCCATCACCGGCATCGCCACATCATAGTTTAGACCTGGTATTTTTAAGTGTACCTGTTCTGTGACGTAATTAGTTACTTTCCAGCTGGGCAGATAAGCAAGTTTCCACTTTTTCAATGACTTCTCTGATTGCAGCGTGCGATATACCTTTAATTCGAAGCTGTCATATCGCTAGCGAATCAGTAGGAACAAGTTCTGGATTTCTGCGTTTCACTGAGCATGTGCAAATGCCAGAACTTGCTCCTCCATTTCGCCACAAACAATGGAGAGCGCTGTTGAGCTCACCGTTATTTCGTGAGCGATGTCTGCCCCAAAATTTTTTAAGCTGTTCCAAATCCTTAACCAGATCCTTACAATAATTCAAATTGTGACGATTAATGTGCATTAAATATATCTGTTGTCATTATAAATTTGGAATGATTATGCAGTCTAATTCAATTGTTCACAGGCCATCAACAGAGAGTGACAACAGAGAAGCACCTTCAGACATAAATTATAGAAAGCGATCCTCAATGGAGATTCAGTGGTTGTCTATAGATCAGGCAATGAAAACCATTGCTCTTGTGTGTCTTAGTCCGTCCTTATGCTAACTGCTGCTCAGTGCTCAAGTTGTCTTGTTGGACTTTAGAATTCTTCTGGATGAGGTACATGAAAGAGGGAAAAAGGTGAAAATGTTGCTGAGAAAAATTGAGCAGGGACCTAAATCAGTAGGAAGGCCCTCCCAAATTTAGCATGCAGATCCACAGAAGCGGGTAAGTTTCTACTATACCTCTGGGACCATGGAATAAGCCACTATATGGAGGCCCTATCTTCCTGTTCAGTTGGAAGTAAGTGATTCCTATGCAAAGAGCAGAGAGTTCTCCCAATATCCTAGCCAATCATTTTTCCCTCAACCAAAACCACCAAAAATGGATTAACCGGTCACTGCTTGGCCAAATACGACACATTTAGACATTCACTCCCTCCACCACCGGCGCACCATGTAGTGTGTACCATCTACAAGATGCAGTGCAGCAACTCATCAAGGCTTCTTCGACAGCATCTCTCAAACCCGTGACCTCTACCACCTAGAAGGACAAGGGCAGCAGCACCACCTACACGTTCCCCTCCAAGTCCCACACCATACTAACTTGGAAATATATTTCTTTCATTGTCGCTGAGTCAAAATCCTGGAACTCCCTACCTAACAGCACTGTGGGAGAACCTTCATCACACGGACTGCAGTGGCTCACCACCACCTTTCCAAGGGCAATTAGGGATAGGCAATAAATGCTGGCCTTGCCAGCGATATCCACATCCCATGAATGAATTAAAAAAAAACATGTCAGTATGTCCTACCTGATGTAAATAAAATGTACTGACACTGTTATTACAAAATGGTTGGTGATCAGATTCTATTATATGTGTAATGAAAAAGAAACAGAATGATGATAAAGTGCACTATTTGAAAAGTCAAATGCAAATATTCTTCCAATTGATCTATATTGGGTGTGAAACACACCTAGGGTAGGTGGAAATAAAAGGACTCAAAAGGTGGAATCAGTGGAGGTTTAAGCAAATGTTTCACTAATTGATCTGTACTAGGTGTGAAACGCACCCAACTGAGAGTCAGCACTGTGTAGCAACTAAAAAAAACGGGTTAGTTTAGAAAATAAATCTTGCATCTATTTTAACCGTTTCCTATGGCACAATGGTGGGGGGAATTTATCAGGGCTTCTCGCACTCTGCTGTAGTAACTTTGGACGAATCCCATTGACGTGCCAAAATGGGGGTTACCGCCAAAGTTAGGACGGCAGAGAGGGAGATGCCCTGAGAAATTCTCGGCGGTGATTGTTGTTTATGGTAGATTTTCTAGTCAGGCTGTTTTATAAGAGGTAATGGGGAAAATTAATGGGATGTGGTAAGTTAAAGGTAAATAGCAACATGTGGGAACAAAAATGTTGGTTGCCTTCACAAAGACTTGCCATGGAACCATGCAAGTACCTTGGAAGAACAGATATCCAGATACACCACAACGGCTATCCCCTGTTGCCTGGTGACAAGCAATGCAGATTAAAGGCTGATGGCAGTATGACACCATTGCTGCGTGTACACTCTGCCAGTGTCAGTATCATACTGGTACGAAACTCCTCCTTTTGAGGGGTGAGGTTTCGAACCTGTGAACACTGACTTTAAGAGTTTACACTGTCAAACTCTCGCTGGAGTTGGACCCGTACCAAACACAAAGGTGACAGGATCCAAGTGCCCAGAGGTTAACGGTTGCTCGGTCGATGAAATTACCCTGAGATTGACAGCTTGTCTGGTAGAAAGCCGATACTGCAGCTTTTAACAAGTTTCATCAAGTTATTGTCAAAGCATTTTTGTATTGACACACAGGCAAATTCATAAAGATCCACAGAAAAGCTGGATAATCTAATATTTTTTTGCCTTTAAGCAAGATATGAAATCTCTGGAATTGCTTAGTGACTTGTCTCTCTCCGCTTACCAGGAGTTAAACATATAGCTGCCAGTGTCTACTTTCAGAAACATGTTTCTATTTGTACTGGGTCCACATTATCTGCCACATAGCCTTGGCATTACGGTGAACTCGACACACGGTGGCTCCGAGGGATCGCAGGTATGTAGCACGGTGTTGGAGATAAGATTAGCCGTTCAACGAGGTCTCTGACTGAAACAGCTGTGGATTCTGATAACCAGGATGCGGCAGAAAGCTGCATTTTTTCATGTATTTGTTGGCAAACACGCTCTAGGGGCCCCTGAGGAAGGCGAAGGCCTTCAGCAAAGCAGATCAGATTCACCCTCCTGAAGGGGAGCATCTCCCCCACCTGGTCAATATCAGCAGGCCTGAAGGTAATCAGGGGTCATAGGTCACACATGTCCTGAGAGGGCATCAGAGATTCCCTGATTTTATAACTATTGCCGATTGATTAATCTGTCCTGCGTTCTGCTTAATAGATTAAAAAGTGTCAGTAACCCTTTTAAAAAGCATTTGGGTTGGTTCTGCTAACTACAGGGGAGTTTCTGTTCCTTCAGCAACAGGAGAGATATATATACACAAGTTAAAAATTAAGAATTTAAACATTAGACTCAAGGGGCTGATTTTTTCATTCTCACAAACACTGCTAGGATTTTATCAAAATCATGAGGAAATCAGTACTGAATACTAATAGGATAGAAGGAGTATGAAATAGTTAGAGAAATTAACTCATGGAGTATGAATGTCTGTTACAGCTTTCAAAATACATGCTTGCTATCTGTCTAGATGAAGCAGAACCTGTAAGTTTATTGTGCAGATGGAACCGTGCAAGTGTTCAGGCTGAAGCACACATTTCTCCCATTTCACACTCTATATCACTTTTAATTTTCTCTTCCTTTCTTTCTTTCTCCAGAGAAGAAGCCAGAACCTGCCAGACAGGCTCCGGGGGTGAGTGCTGTGAGCTAACAGCTCCGCCAAATTCCAGCTTCATTGTTATGACAGCCTGCATATCAGCTACAGCAACAAGCATTGTGTGGGCGTTTTTGGAAAAAGGAAGAAGGACTTTTATATATAAAAAAAAATCCACATTCGTTGACAAAGTGAGAACAGAATAAAATACGTCAATTTTCAAAAGTTTCAACTTCACGTAATCTCCTAAAGGACAGCTTAGTGCTGACACCACATGACTTAATAACCCATTGCTTCATAGAAGTCCCCACTTTGAATTAAAGACTCTTGACCTTTGCCCACTTAACAATTGCCCTGGCTCTTTTGCAGCATATTAACAAGCCTTTTGAAGAACTAAAATTGGTATATCTGAACTGAAGCAGAGCGACCAGTTAACAGGATTGTCAGAGCAATTTATCACTTTGTGTGTGTTGGTGCCAACACCCAGTGTTGTTTCAGAATTCTTTTTACACTAACCCACCAGTCTGTCCTGCACAAGGTAAATCTTGTCATATTGATGCCCCGGTGGTTGCTGATGCTTGACAATCAAACTCGGCTTTAATGTGCAACTTCTGCTGTAAGGCAATCTAAAATGTTTAGGGACCATTCGTCAAATAATAATCAGACCACAATTCAATATTAATTGTTTCCAAATAAAACCTTGTAAAGTTGTGTGTGTTTTGTTATTTCACCTGCCATAGTGACCTTCATAAGCAAGTAACCAAACACTGTAACATTTATCCCTCAGATGGCGTTGCTGTTAATTCTATCCAACAGTTTGTAAAACAAAATCTACTCTTCTTGCTGTGCCATGTCTCATTCTCTATTGCTTAACACCAGAGGACGTGTATACTCTTACCACACCATGCAAATAGCATTTCAGTTCCAACGTTTTATCAGGCGAGAGGCTTTAAGTGTATTTTGTAATGGGGGCTGCCTCCGTAACCTGAAAAATTACCAGCAAAAAGCCCAGTGCATGGTGTATAAGATCTGCATTTTATTTACTGTGATCATGTTCACTACAGACCATGACAAAGGAAACAATTGAGCGGTATCATGTTCAGCTGGTACAAGACTAAGCAAAAGTGTCAAATGAATGCCACGAGGGAAGCAATACATTTTCCACAGTGAACAACTAATATTAGATTACTATTTGTCTCTATTAGATTTAGCCTGATGGGTTTTGTTTTATGATTTCAAATGGTATAGCACATTGAACACAACAGTTTACAGCTTACAAGAAGCAGCATAATTTAAAGAATCATCCGATCATACCTGACTTCTGATATTTAATGACTTGTGAGGATTAAGTATTTATGTATCACAGATAAGGTCTATAATACATTGTGAATTGCATTATCTAGCTCATAAACAACAATTTTACAATTCAACAGATACTTCATATTAAGTGATCATTTCAGTGATGAGGTTAAATTTTAATATAATTGTTCAATAACAAGCAGATCAATAATTAAATTAATTTTACTGTAAAGAGTGATATTTTTTATTTTCCTAAGTGATCCGAGATTAAAGCCATTATGAGTTTAAGGGAAGAAAAATAATAAGTCTTCCCTTCATTATTTTATTGACCCACATGAATTGTTTTATGTAATTCATTGTCATACACTAATCTTACCAAAAATGTCTCCATTGCTTTTAGAAATATGATTTTTTTTTCAACATTTCTTTACTCTGCCATCATCTTCAAAAATTAATTGTTAATACATCAGGCAATCTTTCAAAAGGCGTAATGACTGCTACACTGAAGGTGTGCTTTGATTAAAGTGTCTTGCTTAATTAGCCTTCGTGGCAGTTCTAACAGTTTGGATCAAATAGGGATCCTTACCCAGTAAAGTTAACCAGATAAGAAATCGTATGCCTTCAGTCAACTATAGATTTTACTGTAATCCCAGGGATTTCAATAAAACGGCTTTCACTCCAAGAATATTGTTGGCAACAGATGACATAAATGATGCACAATAACCTGATTTTGTTTTAATCTGTGTTAGTTGGTTGAATAATTAATATTTAACAGAATCTGATTACTATCTACAGATTATACACACTTAATTCACTCTATGCACTTTACTTCCATATATAAATACACATTTCAACATTTCAAATCCAGTCTCATCCTTATAGTATAATTGATCCTAATTCTCCTTTTATTAACACAAGTGGCAGTGTGGTTAAAATGAGCACTTTCTTTATTAATCATGTGTAAATAAGCTCAGCTGTTAGTGAGGATGATGCTCCCAGTGCCATTTCTGCTGGTAATATCCTCTGCTTTCACCTGTGGGACTAATGTCCTGCTTAGTATTCCAAATGGACATCAAAATTGCGTGCTAATTTTGGTGAATCGGACGTCTGTTTGGAATGCTAAACATCCCAAATCCAGCAAACCTGCCTTGGTTGGCCAAGACCCATTGCCACCACCAGTCCAGGTCACTGAACAGGTGCACACCATAATGCTTATCCATGCACAGGCTTTTCTGATCATTTTGTTTCACTCTAATTTACAGATGGTCCCCATGAAGCAGCCAAAAGTAAACAGGAGTGGGAGAAATACTGAATATGACCCTGTGATGGGAAAGCAGGAGCAGGATAGATAAGGAAAGAACTTGCATTTAAATAGAACCTTTCACATCCTCAAGACATCCCAAAATAAAATTTAAAAAGTAAGACTTGTATTTATATAACGCCTTTCATGACCTCAGGACGTCCCAAATTGCTTTACAACCAATAAGGTACTTTTGAAATGTTGTAATGTAGGAAACGCAGCAGCCAATAGGAAACACTTCTACACTCAAAGGATGGTAGAAGTTTGGAATTCTCTTCTTCAAACGGCAGTTGATACTAGCTCAATTGTTAATTTTAAATCTGAGATTGATAGATGTTTGTTAAGCAAAGGTATTAAGAGGTACAGGGCTAAGGCGGGTCTATGGAGTTAGGTCACAGATCAGCAATGATCTCATTGAATGGCGGAACAGGTCCAAAGGGCTCAATGGCCTACTCCTGTTTCTATGTTCCTAATACAAGCACAGCAAGGTCCCCACAAACAGCAATGAGATAATGACCAGGTGTTGGTTGAGGGATAAATATTTGCCAGAACACTGGGGAGAGCTCCCTTGCTCTTCTTTGAATAGTATCATGGGATCTTTTACATCTACCTGAGAGGACAGGCGTGGCTTTGGTTTAATGTCTTGTCTGAAAGACGGCATCTCCAACACTGCAGAATTCTCTCACTAGTGCACTGAAGTATCATAGAATCACATAGCACAGAAGGAGGCCTTTTGGCCCATCATGCCTGTGCTGCCTCTTTGAAAGAGCTACCAATTAGTCCCACTCCTGTGCTCCCTCTCCATAGCCCTGCAAATGCTTTCCTTTTCAAATATATATCCAATTTCCTTTTGAAAGTTGCTATTGAATTTGCTTCCACCACCCTTTCAGGCAGTGAATTCCAGATCACAACTACTTGCTGCATAAAAAAATTACTCCTCATCTATCCTCTGGCTCTTTAGTCAACCTAGATTCTGTGCTCAAGTCTCTGGAGTGGGAATTAAATTCACAACCTTCTGATTCAATGGCGGGAGTGCTACCACTGAGCCAAGGCTGAGACTTCACTGCAAACGAATTGCTTTTGAAGTCAAATCGCTATTGTTTTGTAGGCAAATGCAGCAGCCAATTTGTGCATTGCTAGGTCTTACAAACAATAAATGACATCAAGAGAACAACCTGCTCTTCTTCTAATAGTGCCATGGGACATTTAATATCCAACTGAACAAGTAGAAGTGGCTTTGGTTTAGCATATCATCTGGAAGATGGCACCTCCAACAAAGCTGTACTGAAATATCAGACTAGATTATGTTTTCAAAGGCAAGACTTCTACCACCAAGCCAAAGTGGTAAAGATTTTTTTCTATTACCGGCTAACTCCAGAGTACACTCGCAGTGGGCAGCTGTTGGAGTACGCAGGAATCCAGATGTCGGATCCAAGAGCAAATTCCACTGAACCCACCATCCTTATTCGATATTAGATGCAGCTTAAGAAGAAGACGATAAAACGTATTGGGCTGTATCAGTTTCTAAGCCACTGAAGATGCTTCGCCAAAGTTCGACAAACCAAATATATTCATATGAATCATGCCCCGGACGATAACCCTGTCAGTGCAGGCCAAAACTTGCTCATTTGCAGAGTTCCCAGTTGTCTTTGAGGGATTAATGGCAGTAGAGTCTTTAGGCTCTGTGGGGTTCAAAACCCCTTTAACAAAATACATTTGAAGGAAAGGGATAACTGTACCCCTTTTAAAAAAAGACATTTGAAAACCTGCAAACACAGTAATGTGGTAAACTGTGTTCTTGCAATTCCAGTTTTCCCTCCCTAATGCTGATTACATTGGAGAAGTGTACTTTTCGGGATCTAAGGCATTGTACTGCGGATAGATATCTAGATTATTAAATAAACAAGCTAGATGGATAATATTGAGCTTAAAAAGTTTCAAAACACATAGGCTTTTGGAAGCACAAGCTTTTCAACACAGCAGGTGGTAATGTAAGAAAAGGCAACAAAGGCTTCGGATCAGAAAAGCAATGATAGGTGTGAAAAAAGCATGGGCCTCTCATTCCTATCTGGTAATCTGTTCAAAAGAACTGGGATTTGTAAAACATCAAAAAGTATTGCACCCAGCATATGGTCAAATGGTATAAGGAATGGATTTGAAGCCAATGAAGCAATCAAAATTGGAGATGTCAGGACCATTAAGAATGTCATGCATAGAAATATAAGGGGGCTAGCTCTACAAGAAAGGCCATAAACAGAGACAGTAAATGGGCCTTTTACAACCCATTGTTCGAGCACATGGTTTTTTCTACATCAGAGGGTCTCTGGTCACATGATCAGTGCTTAAACTGTCAATCATTGAAGTATGTTAATAATTGAGGCATAACAACAGTGAGCAATTGGACAAAAAAGAATGACCCGTCCCGATCCTACGTCCGATTGGTAAAAAACAATATAAAAAGAAGACTTTGAGAGAAGAACAGTCTCTTCTCTTCTTCACCACCCGGCAGTCACAAGGAACGCACACTGCAGCTGAACATCACACAAGAAGAAGAGCACCTCAAGTTCTGAAGAGCTGATCAACCTTCAGGCCCGATGAGCAAAATCCTTGGTTGAAAGGTTGTATATGTATTAATGATTTGCCTGATGTGTGTATGAATTGTTAAGTCATTACAATAATGTTGTGAAATATTAAGTGTATAACGGGATTATATAAAGGAATGAGAGCTCGTATGAATGGTAACGTCATTAAATAATTACTTTTGATGAACAAAACTACCATGAGTGAGGGTGATTTTCTTTGCTTGACTATTTGTCCAGTGTCCAAGAATCACACAAAATAAGGAATTCCCTATAGGTCTAAGTGTTGAAATGCGTGAGATTTGAATTTTATCCTTTTGTTTGAGAATCTGTGTTGTCCCTCATTACCCTTAATCAAGTTTCCCTAAGTGAGGAATATTATTAGAAAAGAATATTCTGCACGTTATGCCTCTCAAACTTTTCAGGCTTTAATTTATCTTAAAATATTTTCATTTGTTACATCTTCAATCTTGAAACTGTATGAACGTTACCATCAAAGTGGCACTACTGGCAAATGGGAATCGGCTATCAGGATCAGATACTGTTCTGTCATGCATAGCATGGACCAAGTGGAATATAGAGCTCCAATCTATGTTACTCTAGCAATGTAACTCAATCACAAGCTCAGAGGAGTCCTCCAACTGCACTAGTGTCACTTTTTCATTTTCTACATTACCCTTGTGGCCTTTCTCAGCAAGAATTCAAATGCCGATAATACCCAAATAAAAGGTTGTGCCCGTGGTTTCAACAGCATAGAAATCTGTGAAGTGTCGAATGGTATACTATTAAAATCTTCCTGAATCTTGCTCTGTATTCTGAATAACAATCAGGGTCAAATTTATGAGTTCTGCCCTTGTTGGAAGACCCTTTTACAATGCAGAGTGGGTTTTGAGATAGGGGCACTGCTGTACCAGATTTAGGCTCACAACAAAAATATATCCCTTTAAGGAGGAAAGACTCCACAAAAAGGGTGAACCAACCATGGCTAACTAAGGAAGTCAAGGATGGTATCAGGTTAAAAGAAAAAGCATACAACATGGCAACAATTACTGGTAAGCCCGAAGATTGGGAAAACTTTAAAAACTAGCAAAGGATGACTAAAAGAATAATAAAGAGGGAGAAATAAATTATGAGAGTAAACTAGAAAGAAATATAAAAACTGACAGTAAAAGCTTCTACAAGTATATAAAAAGGATGAGGTTAGCTAAAATAAACATTGGTCCCTTAGAGGATGAGACTGGGGAAATAATAATGGAAAACAAGGAAATGGCAGTGGAACTGAACAGATATTTTGTATCTGTCTTCACAGTAGAAGACACTAATAACATACCAATAATAGTAGATAATCAAGGGGCAAAGGGGAGGGAGGAACTAAAACCAATCACTATCACTAGAGAAAAAGTACTAAGTAAACTAATGGGTCTAAAGGCTGACAAGTCCCCTGAACCTGATGGCCTACATCCGAGGGCCTTAAAGGAAGTGGCCAGAGATAGTGGATGCAATGGTTGTAATCTTCCAGAATTCACTAGATGCTGGAAAGGTCCCAGCGGATTGGAAAACCGCAAACGTAACACCCCTATTCAAGAAGGGAGTGAGACAGAAAGCAGGTAACTATAGACCAGTTAGCCTAACATCTGTCATTGGGAAAATGCTAGAATCCATTATTAAGGAAGTAGGAGCAGGACATTTGGAGACTCATAATACAATCAAGGAAAATCAACATAGTTTTATGAAGGGGAAATCGTGTCTGACAAATTTATTAGAGTTCTTTGAGGAAGTAACTGGCAGGGTGGATAAAGGGGAACCAATGGATGCAGTATATTTGGATTTCCAAAAGGCATTCGATAAGGTGCCACATAAAAGATTACTGCACAAGATAAGAGCTCATGGAGTTGGGGGTAATATACTGGCATGGATAGAGGATTGGCTAACTAACAGAAAACAAAGAGTCGGGATAAAAGGGTCATTTTCAAAATGGCAATCTGTAACTAGTGGGGTGCCGCAGGGCTCAGTGCTGGGGCCTCAACTATTTACAATATATATCAATGACTTGGATGAAAGAGCAGAGTGTCTTGTGGCCAAATTTACTGGTGATACAAAGATAGGTGGAAAAGCAAGTTGCGATGAGGACACAAAGCGTCTGCAAAGGGATATTGACAGGTTAAGCGAATGGACAAAAATTTGGCAGATGGAATATAATGTGGGAAAATGTGAAGTCATCCATTTTGGGAGGAAAAATAAAAAAGCAAAATATTATTTGAATGGAGAAATACTACAAAATGCTGCGGTACAGAGGGATCTGGGTGTCCTCGTACATGAAACACAAAAAGTCAACATACAGGTGCAGCAGGAAATGCCTTTATTTCTAGGGGGATGGAGTATAAAGGCAGGCAAGTCATGCTACAACTGTACAGAGTGCTGGTGAGACCACACCTGGAGTACAGCGTACAGTTCTGGTGCCCTTATTTAAGGAAGGACATACTTGCATTGGACGCAGTTCAGAGAAGGTTCACTAGGTTGATTCCGGATATGGATGGGTTGTCTTATGAGGAAAGATTGAACAGGTTTGGTCTCTACTCATTGGAGTTTAGAAGAATGAGAGGAGATCTTATTGAAACATACAAGATTCTGATAGGGTAGATGCTGAGAGGATGTTACCCCTCATGGGGGAATCTAAAACTAGGGGACATAGTCTCAGAATAAGGGATCACCCGTTTAAGATGGAAACGAGGAGGGATTTCTTCTCCCAGAGGGTCGTGAATCTTTGGAATTCTTTACCCCAAAAAGCTGTGGAAGCTGAGTCATTGAATATATTCAAGGCTGAGTTAGACAAATTTTTGATCAGCATGGGAGTCAAAGGATATGGGGAAAGGGCGGGAAAGTGGAGTTGAGGTAAAAATCAGATCAGCCATGATCTCATTAAATGGCGGAGCAGGCTTGAGGGGCCAAATGGCCTACTGCTGCTCCTATCTCTTATGGTCTTATGGTTATCGTTAATGGTCTCCTTCTGAACTGGCAAAACAGTCAATTGCAAGAGAGTTATCATACGCTATCCGGCCACCATAGATTGGCCACAGAACTCACGCAAAGTAATTGTGCCACAACCTCCCCAATGGATGACGTTATGTCACGTGAAACCTCCCGGGCTTTCTTCAGCACGTAATGTCATGACATCACCAGGGGACATTCTGGAAGTCCTTCCAGATCAGACTGCCACTGGTGACCAGAACTAGACTTTTAAACAGTGAAAAACACATCTTCCAAGGCTAACAAAATCTGGTATTATTGTGTTCATCTGGCTACCAGGTGCAGGAGATCTGAGCTTTGGAAGCCAACAGCTGAAGATCAATATAAAAGAGGTTACATTTGCCTCTGGGTATCCGCTATTGTTATCACTTCTAGAGCCGATTTTTGCCCTATGGTCGAATTCAGTCCTGAATGGCTTAAGAATTGGAGCAAATCTGGTCTAAATAGTAATATGCAAATAACCCACAATTTCCTGGGGTCAGCTCATTATCACGATTATTCACAACTCCAAGTGTACATTTGATCAGGTGCAGGGAGTTAGCTCAGTGATGGGACTAGAAAATTGCACAAGGGTGAAATTGAAAGACAGTTAAAGGGAAATGGTAGAGTAGGACAAAAATCTCTGAAGCCTTTGGAAAGGTTCAAAATGCATTTCAACCTATTGGTGGCATTTGCTAAAGATGAAGGGGGGAGGGCCAAGAAGTGACAGATAAAAATGAAGGAAAAGGAAAGCCAATGTGGTGGAATGTGTCTGCAGGCAAATAACACTGCAACCCAGCAACCAACCCCTGTTTGACAGCTGCTGAAGTGGAGCTGATTCTGAATAAGGTGTTGTGAGGAGGTCGGACCTGTTTGTCACCCCATGACACCGCCCCCAGAAGCCAGCATGTCTGGAAGAAGATGGAGGCAGATTTGAGGCCTGCTACTGTCACTGGCCCTATGCTGTATGTTAGGTGTAGCTGCCTTTGTAGCAGATGGCACATATATCTCTGTTGACCCAGAATCTCCAAAGACAGCTCCCTGTGGTCAATATTAGGTAGGAGTGACAATGCCATTACCGTTGGAATTCTTTGTGCCCCATAACCTGTTCATAGGCTATAACAAAGACCAAAATCATCCCCTATAGTGCAGAAAGGATGGCTTCAAGCAGCAAAATCCTATTCAGAGATGGTGACCAAATTTATCTTATTGAAGAGCTTTAAAAGCTATCAAAGGGAGAACACCCTCCTTCCATCCATTTAGGTTGGATTAGAACTCAGATTTAATGAAAACATAGTTTAGAAACTAATATTGGGTTGATCTTTACCATTTTTTTCCCATTGCCATTTAAAATGATTAAAAATAAATTTGAGATTGTCGCCTCGGTCAGTGCAGTAATTTTTCACAAACATGCTGCCTTGTGGACAACTTCTTAAGTGTTGCTTTTTTTCCCGTCCACAAAGTGTTTAGTGAAAATTCTGCAAATTCACAATTGCACAGCACAGGAATATTAATGGAGATGAAAGAAAAATGCAAATGATAGATCTGCTGGGATTTAAAGCCAAGTGATGCACTTACTTTGCTGAAATCAGCAGATTACTGAAGCTCTTGCTGAGTGCAGAAGTGGCACAATGCATTTTTCAAGGAAATGCTCAGTCTCCTCATTTCTCCAAGTGCCAGTCACCAAAACACATTTCTTGGCTGTGCCTGCATAAGGCTGTCTCAAACTGGCTGTGATAAGATTTGGCTTGAACCAAGATTTGGCTCCAAGAAAATGGGTAACATTGTGGGCAAAAAGCACAGGTAGGATGACCTGGAGCATGATATAAATGAGGAAGGCGATGCACCGTGTCAAAACAGCAAAGGTAATTAGTGAAGGACCAGCCATCCAGAAGGTGCTCAACCAACAGGATCAGTGTTTATAAGAGGCCAGTCAGTGCCCCGAAGCGGTAAGTGAGGGCTCTACCCTTGGAGACCATTTTGTGACAGAGGTCTTCATTATAGGCAGGTGATCTGAGAGAAATGCATATGCAATCAATTGAACCCATGAAGTGATGAGTGAAGCAGACTTGCTTTGAATCTGCAGTTGGTGTCAATTTAAAAATAAAAAATTTTGATTTTGTCAAATCAAGGAAATCAACCTTGTTATATTTTCTAAACTCTGCTTGAATTTATTTTGTATTATTGGCCATTCACCTTTTTAAAGTCTCATTTTAATTTCATTATTCATCCAAGGAACTCCAGCTTTTGCTTCACCCCCTTTACTTCTTGTGGAAGCATGTTTTGATTGCACCCTAATCATCTCCTGTTTGAAAATTTCCCATTGCTTATCCATTGTTTTATCTGCCAATTTTTAATTTCTGATTTGTCAGGGCTAGTTCCTTTCTATATCATTGAAATTTGCTTCTTTTCTTGCCAAATAGTTTTTCATCTTTGACTGCTCCCTCTCTCTTTCACTTTTTATATTGAACCAAATTATGTAATGGCCTTGGTTTCCTAGATGTTTCCTAAATGTCCCCCTATCACTCAACTGGTAGCTCACTGCTCAGGACTCACAACTAGGCCCAATCCTGTCCTCAGCCAATGTTCACGGTTTCATCACATTGACCAGGGCAGGAACCCTGGTTGATTTTCATCTCCCTACCTCACAGGAGTTGACGCCAAATGTAGCACTCCTAGTGTCACCCTGTGACTGAGATCGGCTAACTCTACAAGGAGTAGGAATCACGTCTGATACATCCTGGTTCGTGTGCGTTAACTACACGCTTACTTTATCAACTGAGCGAGTGGAGAAACTCCTGCAGTGTATGTTATCCATAAGTAGTTGCACTTTTGACCCGAAGCCCATTCTATTTTCCTATTCAATGTCTAAGCATTTTTTTTATATGAGGAGCTGCACAGTTCAGCCTGCAAGATAACACCTGTCGTGAAGTATTTTTACTGAACTGTTTCCTTTTCTTATATGGCCATAACCGAATGTGCTGAATCTTTAAACTCCAACATCTGTTTTCCATTTATGCACATGCCACAGAAATCTCGGTGCTGAATTTCAAATGTTACCTAAACAACAACCCTACCAACAACGAATGAGATGCCTAAACTCACCAATCAGAACATTCCCTTGGTCACAGCCATGACAACAACTATGGAAGCATTTTTGTTTTGCTAATTTGAGATGAAAGCATATCTGCCATGGAAAGACTAACCTTTAAACATTCCACTTATATCTTTCTGCTTCCTCCTGTCTCCTCCCAACCATTTTGGAGATGGAAGCAATGTCAAAAACATTGTGCTTTGATTGGCTATAATCTTGCTCCAAAAGCTATTTGCTTAACCAACTGAAAGCCAGAAGAGTGAAAATGGACATGATCGCATTTATAACGGTAAAACTGTGTAAAAACGGAAAGGATAGCCATTGAAAGAGCATTAGTAGCAGCACCTGCAGAGCAAGAGCCAACCTTGACAGGTAAATTCACTCGTGACATGCTATGGTTCATTTATCGTGTGTCCACCTCACTTTTGCTATTATTTTCTGATATTATATTCATCCATCATTTGGACGGCATCGCAAAAAAGTTATTGGTTTGGGTCAGCCTGTTGAATAAACTTTTCTCCCAGCAGTTTTCTTCTAGATGCCCTGTTTACTGCCTTTGATTCAATTACTGGAAAATTGGAAACGTCAGCCAGTTGAATAAAAGGGTGCAATCGATTGTACCATCAAAATAAACATTTAGAGAGAAAAGCAAAGGCTGCTTGAACTTGACAGGTTGGTGCATGAATGGCTCCAGAGTGAACTGAGCTAGTCACTCTTACCACCTCATAATATCTGGTAAGAACAGAGCTATAGCACTGCAAAACATGAGGCTTTATCATCTCCAGGAAAGTCGCCACATTAACAAAAAAGATCATTGCAGCCCATCTGGCTAGCCATAGCAATTTTAGAGGACTTGTAATTTTTGGTATTTTCCAGTATTACAGCTTTGTATGAATGGCACTTCATACTTGCACAACTGTACTAAATTATTTTATTTCAAATGACAATTCTGAATCAATTTAACTGAGACTCAAATTTAGCTTGCTTCAATCATCCTTGAAATTTGGATGAGTTCAGATTTTTTTTTGCTGAGAAATTAACGTGAAGGGCCAATAGCGACCACCAATATTGAAAAAAAGAAGAGAAAGTAGTGATTAGATGATGCAAAGACTGGCAGTTACAGTAGAAGGAAAAGAACGAGGAAGGCCATCGAAAAAGTGAGCTAGAACAGGATAATATGTCTTATTTCAACATAATCACAGAATCATAAAAGCATACAGCCATTCGGCCCGTTGTGTCAGTGTCGGCTCTTTGAAAGAACTAACGTGGATGCAGTGAGGAGGAAGAATAAGCAGGATGTCATATTTAGTCTCGAAAAGAAACAAAACAGGAAAGTTCACAGAGGGAGAAAAGAAAGATTGCGACAGAGAAAAAGATGTTAGAGGCCAGAGGTGAGAGGCTTTCTCGGTATCTTCTTCAGATTGGTGATAGAATGAATTTCTCCAGGCGAGCAAGCAGTTTGAACAGATTTGGGCTTTATTGACAAAGATATGTCACCACCCCACCCCCCACCCCCAATTGATGGCTATGCTTTCAGCTGCTGTGGTTTCACTTTGGAATTCCCTCCCCAAATCTCTCCATCTCTCTGCCTATCTCACCTTCTTTAAGACCCTTCTTAAAACCCACAACTTCAACCAAGCTTTTGCTCACTTCTTCTATTATTTTCTTCATTGCCTCATCATCCATTTTCCTTATGTCTCCGTGAAGCACCTGGGGTGTTGCAAGGTGCTATATTTATATATATGCATTTTGTTATTGTTGTTCTGCAGTGTTATCAGAAATTCTCAGTTTCAGTCTACACAACTAGCTCATTCTGAATTCTATGGACCATACGCTATACAACACAAAGTCATCCATACCCACTACTCTTATCCTTGCTGTCTGCTATTGCCTTTCTGTCACTCCGTGTAGTGAGTTCAAAATCCTCATCCGCATCTTCAAATCTCTCCATGGCCTCCACTATAGTTTGCAATCTTTGCTCTTCTGACAATTATCTACCTTACAACAGCTCCTTCTGCTCCATCATCAATGGCAGAGCTTTCAGCTACCGTTCCAATGTAATCTCGAATATCTTTCCTAAACCTCCTTGCTTTGCTCTTCCCACCTTAAAAAGTATTCTCAGAAGGTACCCCTTTGAATGTGTTTTTGGTGACCTCTCCTAAGTTATCTCTTATATCCCGTCCAGTGTCCATTGCTCCTTCTAGTAAAGCACCTTGGGATGTTTCATAACCAGAAACCAAAAGGAACAAAAGAGGAAAATTGACAGAAAGAGATAAGAAAGGTTGCAACAGTGAGAAAGGGGGGAGGAGGCCAGGGATAAGAAAAAGATCACTTATCAGACAACATGCTTCTGTTGGTGATAAGAACTAAATTCCCCAGGTCTATGAGAAACATTTGAGTTTGACAGATTTGGGCTTCACAGAAAATTAAGAATTGTTGAGAAGGAAAGAAGTGCTTGGAGTTGAAGAGGAAACTAGCTTCTTGGTGCTCATCCCTCACCAAAGGCCAAACCTGACTCTGATTGAACTCATGTTTGACTTGCTATTGCTATTTGGTTGTTCGTAGGAATCAGACTTTTACGATACGAACAGCAGTTTCTTTAGGCATGTATCATGCCAGGGATTCCTAAATGATGCCAGCAGATCTCTGAAGGAAGCCAGAGTTAAGACATCAAATCCTCATGTGAATTTTATATGCACCAGCAGAGTCTGACTGCAGGCAGAGCTGAACTCACAGACTCCCTTGTGTTTGTTAGGAGGGTCCAACACTGTCTGTCTATTGAGCTGATATCTCCAGATCACACAGGTGATTGCCAGCCCCAGGACATGGATTTGGGGTGCAACATCTTCTCTTCGGGGCCTCACAGGATGTATCCCACCTTGCTTTCGTTTGCATGTTAACTATGGTCGAGTTGTGCTGTCTGAAATATTGTCAGTGTCAGTACTGCGCGGCTTTCATAGTTTTTCCAGATAGTTAACAGGAGCCTGAAGCAATCGGGTGGAATTCTAGTTGCTGCAATTTGCTGATCTGTGGGTCCACAGAGCCTCTGAACACCACCTGGCTACTAATCCCTGACACTCCCATGTGAATGCTAAAGCAGCAATCCAAAAAAAATCTGCAGCTGGGGCTGGGGAATGAGTCCGCGAAACTGTATTTTGAAAATAGCATAAGCCTACAAACATTCTGCATGTGGTAAAATAGCAGAAAATTTGCACAAAAACAGTATGTCACAGTTCCAGAAATGAATAGCTTAGGTTTTCAACACACATGCACACACACAAATAAACCTCTTTATGTAAGATCGGAGCCCGAAAATACTACGCTTCAGCATTTCCTTTATTTGTGGGATCCTTGGAAATAATACACTGAATTAAACTCAGTTAAAGCAATACAGAGCATTTCAAAGCCCAACACCTGCCCGCAGCACTGCTATAGTTCCATGGTCAAACGCCGTGCAACCTATTTAAGGCAACAAAAAGAAATGCTGTCTCTTTAAGGAAACACTTCCAAGTGCAGGCCCCATTGCAGGTGACTCTCTTTCTCCATTGTACCATGAAGCGGCATTATTCTTTGTGGCAGAAGCAATTATTCTCTGAGTGTATCATCTGTGCAGCATATACCAACTAATGCTTAGGGTCAATTTGATGGCGGCTCTTCGCACAATCAATGTATTATTGCTGGGAAGGGCCGCCTTCATTTGGAAGAAGTTGGAGAAAGAAGGTCTTGTAACTGTTACTTGATGACAGATGAGCAATTAGTCCTCAAGGTAACTACGCTCACCTCTTTGTTTCCTCCAACTCTGCATTTTAATTATCACAAGCAGTTCAACCTAATGGTTTTCAGCTCCTGTCCCATTAAAGTCTATTCTGAGTGACTGTACAATTGTCGCATCAAGTGCAGGGAACATAAAGTGATCAATGTAAGCGGAGAGTGGTAATTTATCACCTTGCCACCTTTTATTGCTGTGTAAGGACTATGTCTCTGCATAAATGCCAGGCAAGTTGAAAGTTTAAGTTACTATGGCTGTAAACCGAGGTATCAGTGAGCCACCCTTGAGAGAAAAAAAAAGTGCATGCATTTCTGTACTACTGAATGGTGCGTCATATAAATATAAAAGTTTATTACTTTACACAGCCTGAACCATGGGATTTTCCTCTACAGTTTGTACAGCACTAAAATAATAAGAGTGGATATTGTCTAAAATGTTGCACTGACATGCATCAATAAAGGCGCTGATCATGTATGAAAATGATTACAGTTTTTACCATTCACGTTGTAAGGCAATAAAATGATGCTGATGGTACTCGGAATATTGTTGAAATAAAGGAGCTGTATATTTTATTAACCACTACCTGACTGACAGAATTCTCGCCTTTGTTGGAAAGACAGTGGCAAGCATTATTCCAATGGCACCAACATAGAAATTGTTCTTCTGCTTATGAATGAATTTCCTCCGTTCCCTCCCACCTTCAGCACTAGAGCAGAGAGATTTTTTGTGGGACCAATCAAATGGGGCTCCTGCTGAAACTATTGGATGTTTGGAAGGCGTGCTCTGCCTATCGGCCACCCGAAAACCACGTGGAGAGAAAATCTTCTCCACATTTTCCATTATAAATATTGACATAGAATTTCTAATGGATAAAGTTGATAGAAAGATGTAATATTTTTATTACATAGATAGATAATGGAGCTGCCACCAATTCCTGATTTAGAACTTTTGCATTTTTGATGGTCTTGCATTGTCAGTGGAGACCACAAAGGTCAGAGTGAATTGCATGGCAAGTGATCAGACATATTGGAGTAGATTTTTGTCTGTACTTGCTGGTCACAGCACAGAGAGGAAAATCTCACGAGGAGGATTTCATGCCAGTAACAAAACCCACCTGATTTTTATTCTATTCATTTAAATGGAAGGAAAATTTGGCTTTGTTCTGGCCGTGGGGTCCTCTCTACCTGATTGTCCTCTCTGTGTTCTACCTGGGTGAACTTTACACAGAGGTGGGACAGACAAAAAACTATCCCATTGTGTCTTAGCCACGTAATCACTTCCCTTTTTACATCCTTGTAGGTTCTTCATTTTCTCTTGGAGCCTCTTTACTCAATTACCCCTGTGCAAGCCATTGCTTTCCAATATCACTGCTATTGTCAACAACAACTTGCATTTATATAACACCTTTAATGTAATAAAACATCCCAAGGTGCTTCACAGGAGCGATTATCAAACAAAATTTGACACCGAGCCACATATGGAGATATTAGGACAGGTGACCAAAAGCTTGGTCACAGATGTAGGTTTTAAGGAGTGTCTTAAAGGAGGAGAGAGAGGTAGAGAAGAGGAGAGATTTAGGGAGGGAATTCCAGAGCTTAGGGCCCAGACAGCTGAAGGCACTGCTGCCAGTGGTGGAGCGATGAAAATCGGAGATGCACAAGAGACCAGAATTGGAGGAAAGCAGAGTTCTTGGAGGGTTGTAGGGCTGGAGGTGGTTACAGAGATAGGGAGGGGCAAGGCCTTGGAGAGATTTGAACACAATGATGAAAATTTAAATTTGAGGTGTTGTCGATTAACTTCAAAGTTAAAAAGGAGCTTCTGTTTTCGATGTCTCTCTGTATCCTTTTTCAAGTATCAATGTTGTGTACCATTCTTCCTAAAAATGAATTGGAATATTACAAAATTTTTGAAAATTAGTCCTTTCCTTCCTTTGAAGTGTTCTTTCAAATGATCGGTCCTCAGTTATATCCTACCAATCTGGTTTGACATTTGAAAAGCAGCAAAGTTCTTCTCGTCTCCATCAACATAACCCATTTCATGGTAGCGATTGAGAAATGCTGCTGGAGAGATTCAAGTGCTGGGAAAGCTTATACGGGGACCGATGTGGTCAAGGCTAAAACTCAGAAAGGTCACAAATTTGGAAAGGCGAGGGGGAGGCAAATGAAAAGAAACTCCTCACCTTCCCAACTTGCACATGGGAGCATCAGCATTATACATCCACAGGTCTGGTTACACATGATTACATCACTCCACCTCTCACCATCCAAGGCTAGAAACTACAGTTGACCACATTAATGGCAAACACATAAGAGATTCATACGACATTCCTCTGCTATTTTCGCAGAGGTGTTACCCCAATTAAAATAACCAGTTTATATCTTTGTTAAACTTTTGGACGGAGAAAGGTCACTTGAATGCATGAGGTTTTAGCCACTTACATCACTAATAGTAGGTTGTTGGCTGTGATGTTAAGGGAGCTGTGGATAATGCTATTTTAGAACAAATCACTTTTAATTTAGACCTTCTGTATTACTCAAGTAAACGTATGGTTATTAAGGAACTCGAAAAATATTTATCATACTCCATTTAATACATGTGTAATTTTTTTTTGCGAGTTTTATATGAAAAGTTTAATAAAAAAGTTACGGTACCTCAAGGCTGCATTTCCTGAGACATGCTCCCTGGCATAATTACAAAAATGGTATGTGCAATGACAGATAACAATTTGTAGCCAAATGGATGGTCTAATTGTCAGTGATTGATGTAGATAAATGGATAACTATTTATGCCTGTAACCTGTCACACACAACTTCTTTAAGTGCCACAATTTTTAAGAGCTCGTCTGCATTATCAGAAATTCCTAATTCATCCTTATAAATAAATCAACAAAGTGTCAGTGGATTATGGGTGAGGAGAAAGCAGCCTTCTGATTGGCTGAGAAGTGCTGTAAACAGTAAATACATGCTCTAAGTTTGATTCAGACCTGTTGGGGACAAGCTCCTTAATGTACCAAGTGTAGTGAAATCAGAAACATGTTTATAAAGATAATTTTCCTACATTAAATGCACAGAGGAAATTGTTCCCCATTAATTCTTCTATATGCTGTCAAATCAAGAGTACTGAATAGCAAAACAGACAATACACAAACACTGTATTCAAAAAAAATATATAAGCTAGATGTACCCATAATATGATAACACTAAGGAAATCAAGTTGTATATTTCTGAAAGTTTTAATCTAGTTCAATAGATTCAATGTTTAGCTAAATGTAAGCATTTAAATGATGAGAAACCAAAACACTTCTGTGTATCGATGATACCATTTTCTTTGTCCTGCAAAAGTTTCTTGTCATCATGAAGGGTGAGGCAAGAACAGTTACTGTCTTTGGCTGGAGCTTCATCACAAACCTAGATGTTACAAGGTTAGTTTTTGTAGAGGTATGTTATTGATGTGTTAATTGCAAAGGAGATCATTGATGTGCTAATCCTCTGCGCCACATAGTGATAATGTGGAGATGCCGGTGATGGACTGGGGTGGACAAATGTAAGGAGTCGTGCAACACCAGGTTATAGTCCAACAGCTTTATTTGAAATCACAAGCTTTCGGAGCTTTGCTCCTTCGTCAGGTGACCTGACGAAGGACCAAAGCTCCGAAAGCTTGTGATTTCAAATAAAGCTGTTGGACTATAACCTGGTGTTGGACGACTCCTTACATTTGTCCACATAGTGATAGTCAGTGGTTTGACTCCTGTGATTCCTCACATTGCCAGGTTCTGCAAGGCCATTTTGGAAGGCACACACGCAGTGAAAATGATTTCCCACATGAAGGAAGGGGTTAAAAAATAAATCAGGGGACAAGCTACACTTTTGTGCATCATATAGCAGCTGGTAAGAAAGTAGTAATCTTAAGTGAAGTAGTAAACTTAAACGGTTAAAAAAGGATATGGGATCCTGGGCTTTATAAATAGAGGCATAGAGTACAAAAGTATGAACATCATGATGACCCTTTATAAAACAATGGTTCGGCCACAGCTGGAGTATTGTGTCCAGTTCTGGGCATCGCACTTTAGGAAAGATGTGAAGGCCTTAGAGAGGGTGCTGAAGAGATTTACTAGAATGATTCCAGGGATGAGGGACTTCAACTATGTGGATAGACTGGAGAAGCTGGGGTTGTTCTCCTTGGAACATAGAAGGTTGAGAGGAGATTTGATAGAGGTATTCAAAATCATGAAGGGTCTAGACAGAGTAGATAGAGAGAAACTGTTCCCATTGGCAGAAGGGTCAAGAACCAGAGAACATAGATTTAAGGTGATTGGCAAAAGAATCAAAGGTGACATGAGGAAAAACTTTATTACAAAGCGAGTGGTTGGAATCTGAAAGGGCTATGGGGATAGGGCAGGGGAGTGGGACTAGCTGGATTGCTCTTGCATAGAGCCGGTGTGGACTCGATGGGCTGAATGGCCTCCTTCTGTGCTGTAACCTTTCTATGATTATAAGATCCTATGAAACTTCCATAATCTCCTCCTGTCCGACAACTCCCTCACTCCAATTCTCTGCTCCTCTGACTCCAGCTTCTTGTTCCGCCCCCACTTCACCCTCCATTGTTGGCTATGCCTTCAGATGCCTAGGTCCCTTTTTCTGCAATTCCTTCCACCTCCTTCTCCTTCATTAAGACCCTCCTTAAAACCCACTTCTTCAGCCAAGCTTTTGGACATTCTTCCTAACCTTTCCCTTGTTGGCTCAGCACCTGTTTTCCACCTGCCTCTATGAAGCACGTTGAGATATTTCTCTACTTTAAAGGCACAATATTAAAGCAAGTTGTTGTTGTGTTGACAGAGGTTTGGGAGGAAATGTCCTGCCCACCTTCTGAGCTAGAAAATAATGAGGGAAAAACTAAAGAAAAATGGAGGAACAGGATGGTTTCTTGTGGCGTGTTTAGAGTATCCCCAGCTCGACACTACACAAGCAACTCATCCAGAACTCCATGGGCCAGATCCTATCCTACACCAGGCCCTCAATAACCACCACTCTTATCCTTGCTGACTTTTACTGCGTCTCTGTTCCTCAGCATATTGAGTTCAAAATCCTCGTCCTCATCTCCATGACCTCTACCTATTCCTGCGAAACTTTGCTCTTCTATGCTCAACTGCACGTCCCCTCCATGAGCTCCATCATCAATGGTAGAGATTTCATCCACTGTTCCCCTGTGATCTTGAATAGCCTTCCTAAATCTCTTTGCCTTGCTCTTCCTATCTTCAAAATCGTCAAAACCTCTTTTGACCGTGTTATCAGTCACTTTTCCTAAATTATTTCCTACCTCCTAACTGGTGTTCATTGGTCCTTCTTGTAAAGCATTTTGGGATGTTTCATTACATGAAAGGTGCTATATAAAGGGTACGTTGTTCACTCTCACTGGACTGTATACATTACAAAGCCATTTCTAATCTACACAACAGTGCCACAGGTGGCAGGGGAAGTTGGGCCTTTGCCGTACCAATGATGGTAGGATTCCTAGAGATAAAAAGAGGTGCGATCTCCAGTTTGAGGCCTTTCAGGGCGACCCTGAAAATAGCATGAAAATAGAAGAATCAAAAATCCCATTTCGGAAAAGACCAGCCTTCCTATTTCATGTCGATTCTGGTGCCCAGCTATTATGTATTATACTGACAAAAGATTCTACTATGTGGCTTAAAAATAAAGTACATCTTTATAGGTTTACAAAAGATAGATGTTGGTGCTGACAGGCAATGCCCATTAATATGATGATAAATTTAGCAGAATGCTAATGTAGAACCTTCTTGAAAATGGCTATTGCACTTTGCACACAGAACACCCTGTGTAAATAGACATGAGCCAGAATATTTCCCAGCAGATAAAATATGGAATGAGTCAGTCATGACCATGGCATCAGACAATCAAGCATATCAGAGTAAGGTCAGGCTGCCACATTTAACTGTAATACTTTGAGTATCTGCTTTCCTAGCCTTGGCCTAGTTTGCCCTTCAGTTTTGGCAGTGAGACAAGTTGTATAATGATATGGCTCTCTGATTTATAGAAAGGCATGCTTCTCATCTGATATCTTTATATACTGAGAGCTAGGATCCTCTCCCATATGTTAAAGGATCATTTGCCGCTTTCTGTACTCAGTAATATTAAAAATGAAAACCATAATTACTGTGAATGAACCAGTCCTTTTACAAAATTCTGAATTGAACTGGAAAGAAATCATTACGACAGTCATTCTACACATGTCAAAAATACTTATTCACTATGGAGTATAGGAAATGGATTCTGCTAATGATGGTTTTGATCAATTTTAATGGGCTTGAATGTGTCACGAAAAGGGAAATGGCTTCATTATGTTGACAGCATTCTGATTCCGCAAAATAAACTTTACGATTTTTAGTGATCACAGAAATAAAACCTTGCAAGAAACATTCGCTTCTTGACTTTTCAGCTCTAAACTCAAGAGACCGATTTATCATGAGATTGGTAAACTCATATAATTTTGTCCCTTATATGTCATGCTCTCGGTCTGTTACACGTGATATTGACTTATCAGATGAACACTGGTTGAGCTGCTGAAATCAGGGCTCTCCCAACCACAGGATCAGTTACCCACAATAACTGAGACCTGGTGTTGAAATTTTCAATTATTAATGAATAATCAAAAATCACATCAGGAAAAATATAGAGAGCAGATTTCCCTTTTATTGTGTAATATTAATACATTAATACCACAGCCTGCACGACAGTGCAATTTTCAATTGTAAAGATAATTCACATTAGGCTGCCTGGATAATCAAAGAGTTTGGATAATCAATATTTTGACATATGATGTTTCACATGACGTACATTCTTTTGTATTGAAATAGTGAACACCAACACATAATGAATCAAATATTTTACATTTCACAAAATGATTTAACAAAAACAATCAAATCTTTCATTGACATGAGCACTTTTGCACAGTCATTACTTTACAGACAGAAAGAATTGAATATCAAGGCAGCGATATATCAACATGAAATTTCCAGTAACATTCAGCTTTGATAACTACAGCAGGCAAAGTAACACACTGGAAGACATGCTAGGTGCTTATACATGGCACCCTCCTGATAACAATTTGTATCCTTGACAATTTTGCACAACCCTTTGCAGGCCAGCTAACCAATATTTCCTTGATCTGTGGAAAGGTCTGTGTGGTGGACATGTATCCCCAGGACTCTATTGGGCCTGACAAGAACACATTTCACTTGTGACCCGTGACCTTTGAGAATGCACAGAGCAAATTTACTGTACCCAAGTCCTCAATGACTCACTTTAACCCATTCAGATCAAAAGGAGCTGGACAATTCCCATTAAAAATGAAAGAAAATCCCGAAATTCTTAGGACGAACAGGGTTAATGTGGGGCCTTGCTAAGATTTATAATCACCACTATGAATGATCCATCGGATATCATGCTGGAATAGGGGCATAATGAATTTAATTAGCTCATAATCTCTATATTTCAACACAAAATCTGCTACAGTCATTAATACATTGTTCAGGGTGAGACCTTATTACATTTATTTTGGATGCATGTTATTTTCTTTCTGTTGAAAGCTATGTTTTTGAGTTTTAAAAAAATATTACACTTTCTTTGTGTTTACAATTTGGTATTTATTTATGAAATGTTGCACTTTTGTTCTACTTGTTTCAGTTGACTCAAAGAATTTGTTTTCTAATTTAAATACCTTCACTGTGAAATAACAACTGCTAGCCATCCACATCTTAGCTTTTACTCAAGCCTGTTATATTACTTCATACTAGAATAGGTGATGAGACCACAAGATATAACTAGGTTTTTAAAAAAAAAGGAAGCTACATTTATATAGCACCTTTCACGTTCCTAAGGCATTCCAAAGTGCTTCAGAGTTAATGAATTAATATTGAAATGTAATCACTGTTGTTTTGTATGCAAACATGACAGCCAATTTGTGCATAGCAAGGTCCCACAAATAACAAGGAGATAAATGACCAGTTTGGTGATGTTGGCTGAGGGATGAATATTGACCAACATGCCAGAAGAAAGTCCTGCTCCCCTTCAAATCGTGCCATAAGATCTTTTACATCCAACTGAACAGACAGACAAGGCCTCAGCTTAATATTTCATCTGAAAGATACCACCTCTAACAATGCAGCACTCCCTTAGTATTGCATTGAAGTGCTAGACTATCGTTTGTGCTCAAGTCCTGGAGTCGGGCTTGAACCCACAATTTGTTGACTCAGAGGTGAGAGTGTTACCACAGAGCCAAAAGGACAATGTAATCACAGAAAATATTGGAAACACTCAGCAGGTCAAGCAGCATCTGTGGAGAGAGAAACAGAGTTACTATTTCAGGTCGATGACCTTCCATCCGCAGTATTTTACTTTTGTTGACACTGTAATCAGTTCCTGTTGGAGGCAGGGATCTTGAGGAGCATTCGATTGTAACAGCCCTGAAGGACTGAGTTATGAGAAGGTGGAGTTGTGACTTAGATCCCATCTTAACACATGAATTGCAGAAGATTGTCACAACACTTTAACAATTGAAAAGTAATAAACAGTTAAATTAATGAATTCCAAAAAAAATTGATGCTCTTTTAATTTAAAACATATTTTAATTTGGGTACCACAGATCTCAATATTTCAGTCAAACCATTTCACCTGTTAATTCTTACAAAATAGGAAACCCTTGTATTGGGTTCAGGTCATTTTACACATGTGTCTGTCCAGTCTTCTATTATGGCTTTTTGTGGAAGCCTTGGAGTAAAGAAGTTCAATTTCAATCATAGTTCCTCTGAGGTGCAAGACGATAAATCTTGAAGAACTGCTGGACACTTGGGTCTCTTATATACCAGCGGACCATTAAAGTGGGAAAATAACTACGTTTAGTTCAGTTCTGTCACAAGGTGTAAAAATGAATTTAAATATATCTGTTGAGTTCAGTGTCATTTCCGAACTGATTTTTATACCTATGTGTTTTAAGGAATTATTCCTAAAAAGCATCATTTTGCAAAGCAGTACATTTTTAGAAATTATAGCCACTCTCTTTACAGCTGCAGCTTAAATTTTAAAATGTTATTTAATAACTGTTCTTCACAACAAACAATCATTATAGATAGTATCCTCCAACAAAAAAAAATGTTAACCTCAGCACATAAGGCCGCCTGTGCTGTGAATGTATCTCTGGTGAAAGCAGCAACCTCCAGGTGAGGTGGAGAATTAATACTGCACCAATCACATCTGCCATCATAGATCCAGTTGATTTCATTGTGACAGTATCAGATACAGTTTTCAAATCTCACTTTAAGAAATTTATTTTAAATAGAGTAGACAATTAAATCCAAATATGTATGTCAGCAATTCTATTACAACTATTTTGGCAGCTAATATTACAAGTCCCTTATTTAATCCAATTAATAACAGCACCAAGTCTTAAACATACTACCTACAAAGTGAAACATTAACAATCTATAAGCATGGATATTTTTCTGATGCAGGTCTCAAAGTGCACTCAGTAATCTGAATAAATTATCTTGTAGATAAAACTATTCATTACAAATCTTTAAATTTTAATTTTAATATCATGCCCCTTTTGCATGTCTTTTCCTATACTAAAAATATTAAAGATTAAATGCATTCCTTGTTGATAAGTAATTCAGTTATTTATTTGTCTTTGTCCCACAGATGTGGACAATAGGACAATGTTTTATTCCTGATGGGTTATTTCTCCACTGGGACTACTTTCCTCCCACCCACCCGTATCCACTCGATTCATCACATAACCATAATCACTCACGCCGCAAATAACCAGGTCTGAATGCGGTCGACGGGCTAAATTTAAAGTGGAAACCATGCTGTCATCAACAGCGCCAAGAATGGCCAAAACAGGTCAATACTGATTCAGAGCTGTTACTTATATAGATAAAGATCCAGCGCTGGCCAGTATGGTCAGGATCTCGGAGCCCCTCCATAAGGTGATAGCTTGCAAGATAAATTCCAGCCAGGCCTCTGAAGAGGTAGAAAAATGTGACAGGTGCCCCCTGTCTCAGGCAGCATAGCATCACTTAAGTCAACAAGCACCTCCGTTTCTATGACAGCAAGTTTCAGAATAAAGATACATTAATGTGTAAAACAAAGTGGCATTGACAAAAAAATGAACGATAACAAATATCTGTGGAATAAAACATATTCAGGGGCTTGAACTTGGCGGGTTGCTAAAAAATACACAGCTAACGAATTGGCCCACACAGCTCACAGGGTTGTCAACAGGTTTTATAGGTTTGTGCAGCTCAATGTCAATCAGTAGTTTAGTTTCCAGTATCACCGATTCTCAATTTCCTATTATTCAGTCCTGTTGGACATAAGACAGTACTACGTCACTTAATAATGTCATGGTGTTTAATCCTATTTAAGACTCATACTGTATTAATATTGCAGGTACTCTTTGAGGATGGTACCTGTTTTTAAGAGTGATGTGAACTGGCAGCGCTGAGTTATGCTGTCTTGCCCACACATCTCTGCAGTTAAGAGAAAGCAGAGATCTGCACACACAAACACAAACACAAGCACTGAGCATTCCAATTGCTGACAACATTATTAAAGTTATGAAAAAACTGACACTTCTGTTAGTTTCCTGCTAACTCAGCTTTTTCAATTTTAATTTCAAAGTTTGGCAAAATTGCTTTGTGCTGGTTGCAGTTATATTGCAGGTGGACTCATACCTGAAGCCAAATCTCAAACTCTGACCAATTTGGGCTGCTGGATCAAAATGATGACAGAACCCATTCCAGTGCCAGCCTTAGTATGGTACAGGGCACTGCCAGTTCAAGTCAAAACAGAAAATTGAGTCCTAAAGTACAATGCACCCTATACTACTGGTGAGAAAAAAAAAGCTTTTATATCATATTCTATATCATTTTAATTTTGCGTCTTCTTAACATGGTGTCCAAGCACTTCCAGACTATAATGACTGGTGGGAGACAGTATGTTGAATTCTGAGCCCCTGTAAGCCTTTGATCTCAGGTTAGTTAAATTATAGACTCTTTGAAGGACAAGGAGCGTTTTATGAGCTAATTTTGTAACCTGCCACTGAGCTGGCTGGTATGTCAAATAATGTTAGTGGTGGGGAGAGGGAATGTCTTGTGTTTGACAAACAATTAAAAGTTACTTTAGAATCTTTTCTATCAAAGGCCAGGTCTTAGGAGAGCAGCATTAGAGCACTGCTGTCTCTTTAAATTGTATCACCAATCTTCCTGTCAGTCAGTGGCAAAGGGGAAGTACATGCACAGGTTGGCCTAACATTTTGGACACTGGAGGGGGGTGGGGTGGGGGTTGATGGGGATACAGTCAGAAGGATCTGGTCGCAAAAAGGTGTAAAGAAATTCCAGCAGGTACACCTTGATCACCGCTAGCTGCGGAAGTTGGTGACCATACAATGCCTCAAAAGTGCCTTTTGATGCCTTGGAATAGGTCTAAATGTGTTGTTTGACAGAAGGGAGATTAGTAGGACCAATTCAATAGTCTTGTGCATCGGGACAGCAGATGCACAATGGGCACAGAATCAGCAGAGCAGGCCTTCTTTCTGGGCTGCAATTCAGTGCTTTTCTACATTTAGTAGCTAAAGTGCTAGGACCCATTTTATGCTTTAGGGTTCAATATGTGCCACATTTGGTGCAAAAATATTTAAATGAGTATAAAAATATGTAAATGAGCTGTATTTGTACTGGGTTTCCTTTTTTTAGTACATACATTTTGAATGAGTGTAATGGAAGCTCCATGGAAAGGGGCCTTTAAGTTGCCTTTTTAACATTTTTTTGCAATGTTTACAGTACCTGTTTAGTAAAATACTATTTTCAGTAGGCATATTTCCACATTTTGGGATACAGTATGAGTAATTTGAGACATGACATGTGGTAAGTGTAGCAGGCTTAGGAGGAACAGATGACTTTGGACCAATGGTTCCCAAAACTTTCCACAACTGGGGGTTTTCCTCACCTCATGTCTGGGTCTGTTGCCGACTTAATTGATCGAGATTGATTGCTGTGATTAGTCAACTGCTTCATTTTCATTGTATCATGTGACTACCAGGATGGTAGAAGGTAAACTAGATGGCCTTTACTCATCTAGCAATTTCTATTAAATTTGAGTGCAAATATATATATTTTTTCTGCAGATAAGTCTGATTTTAAAGCATCTTGTACCATCATGGTAGAGATAGTGCAAGATGAAAGAAGGCATACCTGGCAGATCAGCAGGCCCCAGTCCATATTTACAGGCCTTGGCACACCTACCTGCCAATGACCGAAGATAACTGCCTCGGCTTGCTGTGAGTGGGCAGGGCTGAGCTCTACTACCTGAAACAGCAACACCTTCAGCCAACTTGTAACATAAAGATGGCATTAACAGTGCCCTCAACCGTTATGACTATGGCTCATACTTGGCTAGTACTACTACAATATCAGGTCATGTGCTGCCCACACATAGATCAAACAGGTGCCCCATGAATTGGTCAGCATGACCATCACTTTTACCTCCTTCCCCACTCAATAGTATGACACTTGCCTTAGAGGTGGTGCAATGAAGGTTCACTAGAATGATCCCTGGGATGAGAGGGTTGTCCAATGAGGAGAGATTGAGTAAAATGGGCCTATACTCGCTGGAGTTTAGAAGAATGAAAGGTGATCGCATTGAAACATAAAAGATTCTGAGGGGGCTTGACAGGGTATATGCTGAGAGGTTGTTTCCCCTGGCTGGAGAGTCTAGAACTAGGGGGCATGGTCTCAGGATAAGGGGTCAGCCATTTAAGATTGAGATGAGGAGGAATTTCTTCACTTAGAGAGTTGTGAATCTTTGGAATTCTCTACCCCAGAGGGCTGTGGATGCTCAGTCATTGAGTATATTCAAGGCTGAGATAGATAGATTTCTGGACTCTAGGGGAATCAAGGAATATGGGAATCGGGCGGGAAAGTGGAGATGAGGTTGAAGATCAGCCATGATCTTATTGAATGGCAGAGCAGGCTTGAGGGGCCTTATGGCTTATTCCTGCTCCTATGTTCTTATGTTCTTGTGCTGTTATCCAATGTCACAACGCTGCTGCAGTTCCCAAAGGACAGAGGGCCACTGATGACTGCCATGTGCTCACCTGTAGCCCATCCTGGGTTTCTGCAAATGATCAGGTTTATGCGGAAGTGTGGGCATGCATCAACAGTTAATTTGAGGGGTTGGCATTTGTACACGTGGAACCAGTTGGCAGGCAACACTTTGTGATTTGGAATATTGGGACACCTACCAGGTACCTAGCACAGTTGGTTAGTCTTACCATGTCAGACTCTATAACGTCCTGCAGGTTCAACAGCTAGGTTGTTCATACTGCCAGGGATGGGTTACTGCCATCCCCTTCGGGAGGGTTGCTCTGGAGTTCCAGACAGAGAAACTTTTCCTCATGCAGCAGCATGTCCATTTTGACAATCATCAAATAGAGAATTGGGACAGCGCCTCTCTGACACTTTGCCCACAGATTCCATTTCATGTCTCTGTCGGATTCTTTGTCCTTTCATTCTCAGCAGTTACTTCTTCCTTCTTATTCAGCCTTTGCAGACTTGAATCGCAAGCATTTTGATCCTTTATGAATCTGTAACGTTTTTTTGATCCCCATATGCCACCAATTACCTTTAAGTAGCCTTTAATGATGAGCCATATCACTAATTTTGTGCAGGAGCCCTTCAGAGCCTCCTTCATCTCGCTGCACAAAGCTCAAGCTGGGCAGGGAGCAGGTTTAAATGAGCCTGCAGCTTCCGATGAGGCCAGCTCATTATTCTATTGCCACACACCTTGAGCCTTGCTCAGTGGTCTTGGTGGCTTTTCAGCCTTGATTGCCAAATTGGCCAGGTAATTTATTCTTTTACTAGCTTTTGAGAATTAATGCAACTAGGAAGGTGAATACAACTGAAAAGAGAGTCATTTCCAGAACCATGAATGCCTTCTCTGCTGTGATGCATGTTTATTAAGGACAAATCTTTAAAGGGTCTCCGTAAATAAGGAAGAAAAGACACCCTTAGAATGTCTCACGATCTTAGTCTTTTGTTTTGTCTAATCTCTATCACCATGGAATAGAAACTCTCTCAACAATTGTCACATAAAATCCCCAAAGACACTGTTTGCAGGAATTTGAGTAAAGCTGCAAGGATTTTGGACTCTCATTATTTTTTACACAAACCCGTTCAAGGGATAATCATTGTTCATTGTATTGCATTAGTATCTCACTGTGCCTTTTTGATTTTGTATATTACTTCATATGAACAATAAATCTGAACAAGTGGCTTAACCTGTGTACATTTTTCTGGCCGTGAGGCGACAGCAGGATATGTTGGGCATCCCACATGTTTTTTACAAGTTAATTACTGCAAATAGATTTAATTGTGAAACACAGGCATGCTAATCCATTCAGAACAGAGAATAACAATGCGGGCTATGGTTGATAAGAGACTTGTTCTGCTTATAAAAATTGCTCTATCACTGTGGACACAAATAAAGGTGTTAGGATAAAATCTGAAGCACAACGGACACTTCCAATATCTCCACCTGAACCACACGCATATAGTAGGCCAAAGAAAGTCACAACACTCTGACCCTTTCTGGCAGTGTCCACTTGGAATCAAGCATCACCAGACTAGGGTCAAATTCAGATTGCCATGGGTAATTGGCAATTATTTTGTTGCACCATACAAGTTCAGAATGTTTTTGGTTTTGTAAATATTGTTGTGAGAATGATTAGGTTCAGTTAAATCTAGTTCTCCCTCTAGTGTTTAAAATATTGCGATATGCTTCTGTTGATTTTTAGTTGATGCCCTGGAGTCGACAAGTTCAAACAGTAACAATAGCACACCAAGAGCTATTTACTCAAAGTATTTTCACATAACTTCTATGTCTCCCTCTTGTCTATAAAACCTGATAACATTGTGATTGAACTGAACATAATGAGGCCTTTAAAAATTCACAATGGCATTTGTTCCTAAAAATAAATAATACAAACCTGTTCCCTCATCAGTTATTAAAATGAATGCATCAAAAATACCATCCAAAGAAAACTATTACAGTGCTCACACAAACATGTTGTTATGTGTGTACTCCATACAAGAGTGTAGCTGTTATACATATAATACACACCTTACCGGTATGCCATCTGCTGTGTGCACACTACAATTTGGTACACTAATCATGTGTGTACCCAATTGTTCCTGTTGAGTCTGGCCAGTTAATGTACATAGAATTTACAGCACAGAAGCAGGCCATTCGGCCTATGCCGGTGTTTATGCTCCACACAAGCCTCCTTCCACTCTATTTACTGCATCTCACCCAACCGACATATCCTTCTATTCCTTTCTCCCTCATGTACTTATCTAGCTTCCCCTGAAATGCGTCTATTCTATTTGCCTCAACCACTCCATGTGGTAGCGAGATCCACATTCTCACCGCTCACTGAGTAAAGATGTTTCTCCTGAATTGCTTATTGGATTTATTAGTGATTATCTTATACTTACGGCCCCTATTTTTGGACTCCCCCATAAGTGGAAACATCTTCTCTACATCTACCCTAACAAACCCCTTCATAATTTTAAAGAACTCAACCAGATCACCTCTCAATCTTCTCTTTTCTAGAGAAAGGAGCCCCAACCTGTTCAGTCTTTCCTGACAGTTGTACCCTCTCAGTTCTGGTATCATCCTTGTAAACTTTCTCCAGTACTTCTATATCCTTTTTTTTTAAATATGGAGACCAGAACTATGCACAGTATTCTAAGTTTAGGCTATTCAGCCACACTAATAACCCCACTCTCATTTGATGAGCATAAATGTGCAATTCCAGCAGAGTTCCTTGGATGTAGATTGAGAGTAGGAATCATGAGTAGTTGTCATCTCCCTAACCCAGGACACTATGGCCAATTGTAGTGACTGTTCCACTGCCCAAGCTGAAAGAAGCAGAAATTTGGGATCAAGTCTGGGATCTTCCTGCTCTCTATGGCTCAGCTGCTGACTGGATAAATTCACTGAGCCACTAGGAGAGCCTCAGGAAACCCTTGGATCTCTCTCTGTCACACACACACACATGCATGTACGCATCAATGATAAGAAGGAAAAAAAATCGACTGGTCACTCAATGGTAACAATTTGGACCATTTTAAGTGGAATCTCAATATATCCAACTTTGATGGCTCAAATATCTCAATATATCAAAGTTTTTGTCTCACACTGACCCCCTGTGTAAAACTTCTTTGGAGTTTACATCAGTATATTGAAGTACAACCTCAGTAACTCAAAATAAATGAGAGAAATAAAAAGGCTTGTATTTATACAACACCTCATCAAATCTTACAGAAAGATCTCAAAGCACTTTCCCTGTAATGAATTAATGTGAAGTGCAGTGATGTTATGTAGGGGCTCCATGATGTGATTTGGGGGCTTCATTTAACTGTATTCACCTGCATTAGGCCCCAACGTTCATGTCAGTCTGCTGCTGTCATGTTTTCCTCTTATCAGCTCCCAGTCAGCATGAACCTAAGGATGGAACAGCCAGAATTTGAGAGACTCGGTGAATTAGGAAGTTTTCAGCATCAGTACTGCTTCTTATTTATCAACCAATATTCTATGTTCTGACTGGGGGTCAGAGAAAGAAGTGTGGGATAGCAGCACACTGCCACTGGACAATAATATAGGTGGAAGGGATTGTTTCACCACTCTAACTGGGACAATGGGACAGAGCTCACAATGCTGGTACATCAGTAGCAGTCTGGAAGGATAGTAGACCAGTTGGAAAGCCAACAGCAGAAACCTTAATATATCAAAATCTTGATACACTGACATTTTTGGCAGTCCTTTCAACTTCAATATATAAATAGACTCTACTGTATTATAAAGATATTTACTTTTTTTAAAGTTTGTTTGGCATCCGATAGTCCAATGGGAAATATTTGAATCCTCTCAATGCTGGCAAAGAATGGCACTTTTTTTTCTGTTAAAAAAAATCCTATTGGGAAGAGACAATATTAGGATCACAGAGGTCATGCTTCTTCAATCCCCTGGTAGTTTTGTGTGGAGTACCTGTCATATCCTAGTCAAGGGTATTTGTGTAGGAGGCTTCAGCCTAATGGAGCAGAGGCATCTACCCTGAGGACACGAGGCAAAGTGTTGGCACCTCTTACCAATATTCTCATTTCACCATCAAGAAACATAGGGAAAAAATTCTTGCCTTTTTGAATTGCATGCCCCAGATAAAGTTCAACATTAGCTTTTGATTCAGATTGAGAGGATCTGAATCTTGACTTAGGAAAGATTTAGTTTCAGCCTCTCGGAATGGAACAGGGAGGAGTTGCAGATCACCTGCAAGAGGAGAAAATAACAGAAGAAAATGCAAGAGAAATGGTCTTACAAGAGTTAAAATATGAACAATGAAATGGTCTGTTTTATTATCTTTAGAAGTGTATCTCATTTGAAAATACTGCTTCACGTTTTGGCAGATATTAACACATCTTTATTTTATGACTCAATGATGAATGACCATCACATAAAATATATGTTTTAGGCTTGGGTTCTTCCTTGTGAGAGGGATGCAAGTGGAGTACCATGATGTTTCAATTACCAGTCACAGAAGCGAATGTGAGAATTATAAAAGATTAATTCTCCATTTTTATTCTAACATCAACACTTCAAAATGTATGATCCTCTTGCCTTTCATCATAACTCATGATTTGGCTAATCTGCTCTAGGATTTGCCAGGAAACTCTTTGATATTCGAGCATGTTTCTATCAATTGGGTCAACTTGCCATTAGTGGGTCAGCCTCAAGAAGCTCTGGTCTCGTCTGAGAAGGCTGGACTCACTGAGGAACATTGTGGGCTTTGATCTTAAAAGTGACCTCCCTGATAGAGACTTTCCCAGCCACCTAGTCAAAGTTTCTGTTGTCAATCCAGCTCACTTTTACTCACTAAAATAAGCAGTTATTGCAGCTAACATACTCTATGATCCTATACATGGATTATTTTCTTAGCTGTATCAATTTTCAGCCTATTCATTTTTTTAATGGCAGATGCAATGGTGAAGTGATTATCCCGACACATCATGCATTGCATCACTGCACACTCTCTCCCTCTCTTTTGTTCATTTAAAAATATTCAAGGACAATGTAATAATATAGTAAACAGTATGAGCATGCAACACAGTTTGATGATACAAAAGGAATTATAATAGTGCCTCTCAATAACCATACTCAGCAGCTACATAAGTAACCATAAATACTATTGTATTTGTAGCACCTCATTTCATGAACGATTAATCAGATGGAGTTCCCCCATTCTTGATGATCAGTGATTGTTGAAATAGTGGCTACCATTTTAGATGTAAATCTCTTTCCTTATTCACCTTAAAAATACAAAATACAAGTCTCAAAATCAGCCAATTGTGACCTTGGCTCATTAGTAACACTTGCACTGCTGAGTCAGAAGGTCATGGTTTCAAATCTCACTCTAGAGACATAAGCATATAATCTAGGCTGCCATTTCAACAAGGTACTGAGGGAGTGCTGCACTGTCAGAAATGCCATCTTTCTCTCTGTTCAGGTGGATGTGAAAGATCCCATATTTTTTTTTATTCATTCTTGGGATGTGGGCATCGCTGGCAAGGCCGGCATTTGTTGCCCATCCCTAGTTGCCCTGAGAAGGTGATGGTGGGCCTTCTCCTTGAACCACTGTTAGTGGTTTAATGCAACTGAGTGCTTGCATGGACAATTCAGAGCACAGTTAAGAGTCGTTGGCATGGGACTGGAGTCACACATTGGACAAACTGGGTAAGGATGGCAGGTTTCCTTCCCTAAAGGACATTAGTAAACCAGTCGGGTTACAAGTTAAAATCGACACCAACAAGAGCTTTTTTCTACCGACTTCCCGAAAGAGATCACAATGAAATTATGGTCTAGTTCCAGCAGTAGGTTAGATCCTCCCACTGAGCTTTGGGGCTCACATGCTCCGTTACTGCCACCCCCTTTTAAAATCAGGCCCATAGAACTTTTTTTCCCGTCGCCAACCTTTTTCCTCTCCTGAAGGTGTTGCTGTGGTGTAATTCCATGGGAACCATAGGGTCTCCAGTATCTGACCCAACTAGTCATTATTCATGAGTGATAGTTGACAGAGGCTATTTGACTCTGGTGGGCATCACAATCAAGCTTCACCTTACCATCACCCAATATCCACAAATTCATTATCGGGTAGTAGCTAAGAGTGAGAACCCTTGCTGTTTTTCAATGCCCTAATCAAGGAGAGTAACTGTAATACTCCCTACTGTCACCCTGACTGTGATCCCCTAACTCAGTATAAACTGGGAATCAAACTGTGGACCTTCCTAATCTGTGTGGCTCAGCTGCCTACTGGATATACTCACTGAACAATCAAGGGAACATACTAAATTGAAACTTTAATTAAAGACATTCCTTAAGGAGGTGGCATACCACCAAAAAGATGGCAAAAGCATTTCCATCCTTAGTCCGCCAGCAGACGTATAAAACTTATTCAAGACTTTAAAATGAATAACATGACATCGCAGGCAGTTTGCCGAAGGGTACTATAGATAGATTTCCATTTCACAGGATCCATTACTGAAACCACATAACTAGGAAATGTCTGCCTAACCCTTCTACAGATGTAATCTTACTGGTCAATTACAAAATGATCAAATTTGACCAAATTTTCTCCCAGTTACATTATTATTGAGAAAAAGCTCAAATTCAGAAGGAGCAGTTTTCAATAGATGGAGACCATCATTATGGTGCATTACAGCTTTGATTTGTAAAAATTGGTCATTTTCTGAACCATAACTGTGTTTTAATAGATCAAAAAAAATGAATCAATTGGAAGGATTTAGGTCATGAAGCTTTTGAGAATTTATTTGGTTAGAATTAAGGAACAATAGAGGAGCTGTTACACTACTGGATGTGTACTATAGGGCATCAAATAATGGGAAAGAGATAGAGGATCAAATTTGCAGGCAAATTACAGAAAGATGCAAGAACTATAGAGTAGTGACAATGGGGGACTTCAATTATCCCAATATAGACTGGGATAGTAACAGTGTAAAGGGCAAAGAGGAATTCCTAGAACGTGTATAAGAGAAATTTGTTGATCAGTGTGTTTCTTGCCCAATGAGGAAGGAAGCAGTGCTGGATCTAGTTCTACATAAACACATAAGAACATAAGAAATAGGAACAGGAATAGGCCATACAGCCCCTGGAGCCTGCTCCACCATTCAATAAGATCATGGCTGATCTTCTACCTCAACTCCACTTTCACACCTTATCCCCATATACCCTTGATTCCCTTAGTGTCCAAAAATTTATTGATCTCAGTCTTGAATATACTCAATGAAAGTCCTCTGGGGTAGAGGATTCCAAAGATTCACAACCCTGAGTGAAGAAATTTTCCTCATCTTGGTCCTAAATGGCTGACCCCTTATCTTGAGACTATGACTCCTAGTTCTAGACTCTCCAGCCAGGAGAAACAGTCTCTCAGCATCTACCCTCTCAAGTCCTCTAAGAATGTTATACGCTTCAATGAGATCACCTCTCATTCTTCTAAACTCCAGAGAATATAGGTCAATTCTACTCAATCTCTCCTCATAGGACAACACACTCATCCCAGGAATTAATGTAGTGAACCTTCGTTGCACTGCTTCTAAGGCAAGTATATCCTTCCTTAGGTAAGGAGACCAAAACTGCACACAGTACTTCAGGTGTAGTCTCATCGGAGCCTACATAATTGTAGCAAGACCTCCTTACTCTTATATTTCAACCCCCTTGCAATAAAGACTAGCATACCCTTTGCCTTCTTAATTGCTTGCATGTGGACGTTTCGTGATTCATGTACACCCAAATCCCTCTGAATACCAACATTGCTTAGTCTCTCACCTTTTAAAAAATATTCTGCTTTTCTATTCTTCCTATCAAAGTGGATAATTTCACATTTCCCCACATTATGCTCCATCTGCCATCTTCTCACCCACTTATTTAACCTGTCTAGCTCCCTTTGCAGCTTCTTTGTATCCTCCTCACAGCTTACTTTCCCACCTAGCTTTGTATTTTCAGCAAACTTGGATACATTGCACTTGATCCCCTCATCTATACACTGTAAACAACTGCGGCCCAAGCATTGACCCTTGCGGCACCCCAGTAGTTACGACCTGCCAACCCGAAAATGACCCATTTATTCCTACTCTTTGTTTTCTGTCCATTAACCAATTCTCAATCCATGCTAATATATTACCGCCATTACTTCTGGGGAATGAAGTGGGGCAAGTGGAGCATATGGAGCATGTTTCAGTGGGGGAGCATTTGAGGAACAGTGATCATAATATTATGTTTAGAATAGATATGGAAAAGGACAAGGAACAAACAAACATAAAAATATTTAACTGGAAGAGGGCAAATTTCAGTGAGTTAAAAAGGGACCTTGCCCAGGTGGATTAGATTCAAAAATTGGTAGGCAAAACAGTAATTGAACAATGGGAGGCCTTCAAGGAGCACAGAATAGACACATTCCTACAAGGGGGAAAGGAGGGCATCCAAAGCTAGAGTTCCCTGGATGATTAAAGATATAGAGATTAAAATGAAACAGAAAAAGGAGGCTTATGACAAATGTAATGTTCACAATACAGTAGAGAACCAGGCTGAATACAGAATCTATAGAAGAGATCTAAAAAAGGGAATAAGAGGGGCAAAGAAAGAATATTAAAGGGAATCCAAAAGTCTTTTATAAAAATATAAATAGTAAAAGGGCAGTCAAAGGAAGGGTGGGGCCGATTAGGGACAAGAAAGGAGATCTTCTTGTGGATGCTGAGGTACTAAATGAATATGTCGCATCCGTCTTCATTAGAGAAGAGGATGCTGCCAACGTAGCAGTAAAGGAGGAGGTAGTAATGATATTGGATAGGATAAAAATAGATAAAGAGAAGGTATTTAAAATGTTGGCAGTGCCCTAAACATTCACTCCCTTCACCATCGGCGCACAGTGGCTGCAGTGTGTACCATCCACAGGATGCACTGCAGCAACTCGCCAAGGCTTCTTTGACAGCACCTCCCAAACCCGCGACCTCTACCACCTAGAAGGACAAGAGCAGCAGGCATATGGGAACAACACCACGTTCCCCTCCAAGTCACACACCATCCCAACTTGGAAATATATCGCCGTTCCTTCATCGTCGCTGGGTCAAAATCCAGGAACTCCCTTCCTAACAGCACTGTGGGAGAACCTTCACCACATGGACTGCAGCGGTTCAAGAAGGCAGCTCACCACCACCTTCTCAAGGGCAATTAGGGATGGGCAATAAATGCCGGCCTCGCCAGCGGCGCCCACATCCCATGAACAAATAATAAAAAAAACTCAAAGTAGAAAACTCACCCAGTCTAGATGGGATGCATCCGAGGCTACTGAGGGAAACAAGGGTAGAAATTGCAGAGGCTCTGGCCACATCCTTCCAATCCTCCTTAGATATGGGGATGGTGCCAGAGGACTGGAGAATTGCAAATTTTATACCCCTGCTCAGAAAAGGGGAGCGGGATAAATCCAGCAATTACAGGCCAGTCAGCCTAACATCGGTGGTGGGGAAACTTTTAGAGACAATAATTCAGGACAAAATTAATTGGCAATTTGGAAAAGTATGGGCTAATAAATGAAAGTCAGTATGGATTTGTTAAAGGAAAATATTTACTTGAGTAATATGGTTGATGTGTATATGGACTTTCAAAAAGGCATTTGATAAAGTACCACATAATAGACTTGTCAGCAAAATTAAAGCCCATGGGATTACAAGGACAGTGGCAGCGTGGATACAAAATTGGCAAAGGGACAGAAAGCAGGGAGTAATGGTGAACGGTTGTTTTTGAGACTGGAGGGGAGTATACAATGGCGTTCCCCATGGATTGGTATTAGGACCACTACTCTTTTTGATATATATTAATGACCTAGACTTGGGTATAATTTCAAAGTTTGCAGATGACACGAAACTCGGAAGTGTAGTAAACAACGTGTAGGACAGCAATGGACTTCAGGAGGACATAGACAGACTGGTGAAATGGGTAGACACATGAAATTTAACGCCAAGAAGGAGGGTGGGAGGATGCTCGTGTGGAGCATAAACACCAGCATGGACCTGTTGGGCTGAATGGCCTGTTTGTATATAATTCGATGTATAAGAAATGTGAAGTGATACATTTTGGTAGGAAGAATGAGGAGAGGCATTATAAACTAAATGGTACAATTTTAAAGGGAGTGCAGAAACAGAGAGACCTGGGGGTATATGTGCACAAATCTTTGAAGGTGGCAGGACAAGTTGAGAAGGCTGTTAAAGAGGCATATGGGATCCTTGGCTTTATTAACAGAGGCATAGAGTACAAAAGCAAGGAAGTTATTCTAAACTCTCATAAAACACTGATTAGGCCTCATATGGAGCATTCTGTTCAATTCTGAAATTTTGGGAGAATGTCAAGGCCTTAGAAAAGGTGCAGAAGAAATTTACTAGAATGGTACCAGGGATGATGGACTTCAGTTATGTGGAGAGACTGGAGAAGCTGGGGTTGGTCTCCTTAGAGCAGAGAAGGTGAGAGGAGATTTGATAGAAGTGATCAAAATCTTAAACCATTTTGATAGGGTAAAGAAGGAGAAACTGTTCCAGCGACAGAAGGATCAGCAAAAGAACCAGAGGCGACATGTGGAAACATTTTTTTAAAAATGGAGCAAGTTGTTATGATCTAGAATGCGCTGCCTGAAAGGGTGGTGGAAGCAGATTCAATAGTAACTTTCAAAAGGGAATTGGATAAATACTTGAAAGGAAAAAAATTACAGGGCTATGGGAAAGAGCAGGGGAGTGGAACTAATTGGTAGCTCTTTCAAAGAGCCGGCACAGGCACGACGGGCCGAACGGCCTCCTTCTGTGCTGTACCATACTATGATGCTATGAGATACCTGCTCTTTACCCGTGCTCCCGCCATTGTGGTTTATATTGAATCGCAAAAAGAACTGTGTTCCAAATTGGGAAGGTCATGGGGAAGGAAGGATCTCTCCCCACTGGTCTAAGAGCAGTTGTACAAATACTGTTTTACAAACTCCAGATTTACCGACATCTACCCCTTTTGTCTAAGATATAATATGAAGGTTACGTTAGCCACCTCCACGAACACAGTATGGCAAGGGTGGTCATATTTAATAAGTCAGTCTTACTCCACTGTGAAATCAAGAGATGGTGCCAGCAGTCCCAATCTCGTGTTAACATATCTTCCATTGGATTCACAAATGACCCAGAATTTGCTGGAGTGGGCATCTCAAGGCCTGCTCCATTTGTAAGATAATTTACACATTAATAATGGCATGCACATTAAACTCGCCGTTATTTTGCCAACAAATTCTGGCCCATTATGTCAATACCTTGGTGGGGGGGGGGGTGGAAAGGAGGGTGGCATTAGACACATCAGGGAGATTCTGAAGCCTCCCATCTGGTGGAAATGGGTCGGTAGTGCCCCGAGAATGGTAGGCCATAATTTACCGCCCTGCTCTCACTGCCATTGTGGCCGCCACAATCTTCCTCCTGGCCTACCGCTGTGGAGGCAAGGTGCCCACCTGAAACAGGCAAGAGGCCCTTTTAGGGTGCAAGTTGGGCTCCTATGACATTCATAGGACCCTGTTTGCCATTTTAGGGCCATACTGGGCAGGGCATGAGCAATGCATGCTCAGCCCAGTATCAGCTGGCCATCTAGCTGAAGAGGACCCTATAGGCCAGCTTATATTTATTTTTTGTGGGGTTGGGAGGAGCAGAAGTGCTCCTACCAGCTCCACAAATCCTGCCTGGGCCGCTGGTACACCTGCACCTCTCCTCCTGAAATCAGACACCCTCCCCTGCCGGACCTACCTTCGTCTGGCCCAGAGGCCAGCTGGGCCCGACATTGAGTGAGCCAAGAGCTAGCAAGTTGCCCCTGGGCATTTGTTTTCCCTCCCACAGCCCACCAGTCGAATGCTAATGAGACCTGGCCTTCAAAATGGACCAGGCCTCCCCGTTGGTAATATTGGGTGGCCAGCGAGCGTTCTGCAGGTTAGCGGCCCAAAGCCCGCACCAGGGGAATATTTACCCCATACCCGCCTGAGCCCACCAAGAGGGGAAATGGAGATCATTTCTGAATTGACATACCACAGGTAATAGAATGGCTCCTAAATTTGATGAAAGAAAGACTTGCATTTATACAGCACCTTTCACGACTCAGGACATCCCAAAGCGTGTCACAACCAATGAAGTACTTTTGAAGTGTGGTCACTGTTGTAATGTAGGAAATGCAATCAATTTGCACACAGCAAGGTCCCACAAACAACAATGTGATAATAAACAGATAACCTGTTTTTGAGTAATGTTGGTTGAGGGATAAATATTGGCCAGGAGACCAGGGAGAACTCCCCTGCTCTTCTTCAAAATAGTGCCATGGAATCTTTTACGTCCACCTGAGGGGGCAGACGGGACCTCAGTTTAACGTTTCACCCAAAAGATGGCACCTCCTACAGTGCAGAAGTCCCTCAGTACAGCACTAGGAATGTCAGCCTGGATTATGTGCTGAAGTCACTGAATTGGAACTTGAATCCACAACCTTCAGATTCAGAGGTAAGAGTGCTACTGACTGAGCCGCAGCTGACACCTTAAAATTAATTAACTTATAAACCAAGTGCTTCCCAAATGCTGAGAGAATCTCCTGGAGGGATTTACCCAAATCACCAAGAGCTTGTTATTGGCTTAGAAAACAGTCTTAAATGCAATCTATAAATCTCACCCCATTTAAACACCCCTCAGATATGTTCTCCTAATATATTGTTGTATAGTTAAAATTCCCCATTATTACTGCCCTGTTATTTCTAGACACCTCTGATCTGTCTGCAGATTTTCTCAATTTTTTTTCATCTTGACCTGTGCTTTTAAGGGGACCGGCTTCACTAACACTGAAGTTGAAATCTGTATATACAGCAGCTCCTAGAAGGGGAGCCAGATAAAAGCATGGAGCAATTTGAAAGTTGATTAATCAGAGAGACTGGTAAATAATAGGCCCTGAGCTTGGAGTCCCACCCCTTCAATCTGCAATTGGTCAAATGAGATCAATGCACTAACCACTTAATGTTCTAGATTGTGAGGTGCCTGCAAAACATCAGTTACTCTCCCAGAGGGAAGGATCAATAGTTTCTGATTCGAAGAGCCCAACACAGTATGACTGGACTTGTTTATTTTAATGGGTTATTGGTGGCATCAAAACTAGGCTTTTAAATGGCTTGGAATGATCATCCTTTATTTTTAGTTTGCCATTTTGTCACTTCTGGGCTGCCAAGTGACTATCCAAACCAATATAACCTGTCTTTGCTCACAATCCATCCAATTGACATGACAATTTGCATAATTCTCAAGTCTATCTGCACTACTTTATATCTTTTGATTCAACCATGAACTAATGAAGAGTTTACTTAAAACCTCAACATTTCTTTACAGATGCTGCTTGACTTGCTGAGTGTTGCCAGCATTTTCTCTTGAGAACACAAGCACTTCAACTGGATCTGGGCAGCAATCGCTCCCAATCCACCACTTCTCAAATAGTCAACAAGGCTGCATAAAGACTCAAAGCACCAAGCAATTTAATATTGATAATTGCTTGGTACTGTCAGCCTCTCTGCAATGTTATTCACTATTATCTTTCATCACCCACTGGGCAACCAGAACATGGGGATGAAAGGTCTCACATAAATCCCCCTCTGCAGTCCAAGTTGCAATGGTGTTAGGAAGCATCTATCTATTTAGCAGGGAACAGAATAGATTGCTTAATGAACATGGGTCTGAATAATAAAGGGAATCTCATCTGAATTTTAAAAAAATACAATTTCATCTAAATAAAAATTATAGTGCACCCATGTATAAAAGACTGGGTCCCTGCTTGAAGCCTGACTATTGAGATCTAAGTTTATTATAGGTCAAGCCCAGGAAATTAAACTCTTCTTATGGGGAAACATCCACCACAGAGCTGACTATTTCTGGAACTATGACTGGTGGAAGAAGAACTCTCCCTCACCCCTACCATGGTTTGCCCCAGAATATCAGACAGACATTCATTGCTTCACTTATTAAGTCCATTGTACTCATAAGGAGATAACACATCAAAGCAAACAGAACAGTAGATTCTGTGTCTAAAGAGAGCTTTGCCAGAAGAGCTAACAAGACTAACATCCTGGAGTTCTGGCAAGGAGGAATCAGCCCCTGCTGAGCTTGCACATGAGGAATCAACAAGAAGTGAACTATATAAAAGAATAACAACCAAGCATATAAAAAAAAAGCTAAAAACAATGCCCATCCTGCTAAACTGTACTATAAACTGCAGGACTTGGTTCTCAAAGTTGAATAAAAAAATAAACCCAGAACCATAAAGCACCTTCTCAAAACTAAAGAAAAAATAAGCTAAGCAACCATACAGGTCCAGGTCTTTATATAGGACAGGAGCTGGGATGGTCACATTAAAGGCAGTGCCTTTGATATCAGGAAAAAAACATGTTATTCTCCAGAACCAATCAAGATTGGACAAGTTCCTATGCCATGTGAGGAATGCCTGAATGACAATGAACAATTATTAGTGTCTATATTGCTCAATTATCTCTTGAAGTTGTATAGCTTATCTATGTGTTTTGTTCCGGCAGTAAGGACAGCACCAAGCAATACTAGAAGAGGCCACAAGGTCCTTACCTGAAGGATCATAGTCTCACAAGCTTCTGGTCTATAGTAGCTCCATCATCTGGGGAGTAATTTCCTGGAATAATTTGGTCAACCTTTTCCATCTTGAGGGCCTAGGTTAGTAATGTCCCTATCTCATCATGAGGTCCACAGTTATTAGCTTTGACTCTTCCAGACACATCTTTTTCATTGATTTTCTTCATATCCATTTTTATTTGATTCAGGTTCAAAGTAATACTACAATCAAGATGGTTTGCATTTTTAGCCTTAAGTTTGCTTTCTAACTCTCTCAGATGTGTATTCTAGAAGGATGATGGGCGAAGGAGCTGGCCTGATAATGAATTGGTGTATGAACACAACCAAGGATGTTAGAAAAAGATTTTTTTTTAAATTCTTCATTGGCTGCAAAACACTTTGGGATGTCCTGAGGTTATGAAAGGCACTATATAAATACAAGTTCTGTCTTTCTTTCGAGTGATGAACATTTGAAACATTGTGCAAGGAAATATAATAGAGTTAAAAACATTAGCAGTGTAAATAATGCAGTTAGATACTAGACTGGGCAAGTTGCAATATTAGAGCAATGAGTTAAATGGCTTTTGACTCTCTCTTCCATTCTTATGTAAGGGTAACTTGTCTCACTTAAAATCTGAACCACCACCAATACCAGAATCTCCTTGGTGTCAGTGAAGGAATTTCACATTCTTGCCAACAAGGATTATGGATAAGAATTACTGGCCGCTAAATTGGGCCGAGTAGTGTCCGTTGTTTCGTTGCTATACGGCCTCTCCAACATCCAAGATGGCATCTTGGCTGCGCACACTCGTTTCCAGTGTGACGTGCGCCGGCCGCCATCTTGGTATAGGAGTTAGCGCAGGTGCAGATAACAACTCTGGAAGCGTGTAAAGTAAGGAGAAAATGGATACAATCAATGTGCAATGCTGAGTTAAAGTGATAGACACCATTTTGGGACTTAACACTCAACGCCCATTCTTAACCCCAACCATCTGAACGTGTCTTAGAGTGCCTGGCGAACCCCCACCAACGCTATTTAAAAGGACCATGCAGGATTTACAGCTTAGTGGCTGAATTATTGCTTCTGGCTGCCGAGACATTTGTAACTGTTTTTGGGGGTCTCCTCTACTTGAATACTAGGACTAGGGGACATAGCCTAACATTTAAAGCCAGGACATGCAGAAGTGAAGTTAGGAAATTCTTCTACGTGCAAAGGGATGGAGAAGTTTGGAACATTCTTCTGCAAACGGCAGTTGATGCTGGCTCAATTGTGAATTCTAAATCTGAAATTGATAGATTTCTGTGAACCAAGGGTATTAAGGGATATGGGGCTAAGGCGGGTAAATGGAGTTAGGTCACAGGTCCACCATGATCTCATTGAATGGCGGAACAGGCTCGAGGGGCTCAATGCCACTGCCACATGCTGCCTCCTGATATGCGCCACCTTCTCCTGCAAGAAAGCGGGACGTGTGTCTGGGTGATGTGCCTGTCATGGTTGAATAGCTGCCAGTGTGTGTGGCCTGTGAGTTGTGGGTGGGTGGCTTGCAACAGTAGTATAAGAGTGAGAGGAGGCATCTGATTAGAAAAGTTGAGTACTGATGGAAAGAGTTTGTTGGTATGTGGGTGATGGGGGGGTGTAGTGCGTGGTGCAGTGGATGTGGCTAGTGGTGTAGTTGGTAGGAGACACCATTTGACAGTTGACCTCACTCAATTTGACCACTCATGTCAAAGCATTGAACTTCTTCCTGCACTGCATCCATGTTCACGATGCGTTGCACCTGGCATTGACTTCATCCCCTGCTGCCTCCCACTGCCTTTTGGGTATATCTCTGTAGGGCCTCTTATCTGCCCCTTCCCCACTGCGGATTTAGGATGTCCCTCCTTGTGTCCACCTGACGCACCAAGGCCTCTAGTGCATCAGCAGAGCACCTTGGTGCACAGACTCTCGCAGGCATGGTACAAACTCAGATCAGCAGATTGGTAAGGTCTGGCAAGCAGATTGGAGGATGTGGGATTTAGTAGTGCGCAACCTTTATTCAATGTTTTAACATAGCTCATCAGTTTGTAAATATAGGGATGAGACCTGCATCTGTGTTTTGCAAGTGCGATTTCTGATCTCAGTTCAGACTCCGTGCAGACAGCAGACTGTTTTTCTCAGCAAATAACAGGTACCGGCTACCTTTAAAAGATTTTTAAGAGACAGCCTGCCTTTAAGAGATTGGAGCTCCCCCTGCTGGTGGAAAGTGCAAATTGCAATGAATCCTCGTTCAACGCTGATTCGGAACACTGCTTGCGGGTGGGTCCTCAGGCCTGACGAAAGTCTCATCCTGCCTGCGCAGGGGCCATTGAGTGCGGGGTAATAGTGGATCGCGCTACCCCCGCCCAATAATAGGCCCTATACTATATTTTTTTTCCACCCCCATAACTGACAACACTTCGAGTTACAACAGGACTATAACAGTAATCGCACACAGTCTTTTTTTAGCTTACAGATCTCTGCAATGATGTACTGCTTTTCCTGTATCAAAGCTATGTCTATGTCAAGCTTATTTACCTTTCCCAAAGCCTGGGCTTATTTATCTCCTGAGTTGTTGTATTCTCTTCCATTTATTAACCTGGTATAATTTCCCGCAAGAAAATTTGTCTGGACATTTCTCCTTTAAGCCCTGCAAGCCTATGTTACATCAAGCAAAACAGTGCATCAGCAAAATTCTTTATCATTTTAAAACACAGTCCAGTGCCACCTGGTGCATGTAAATGAAGGAGATTAGATTTTGCAGAGCACAAAAGTTAATTTTACAGTAACATTTTTATTTGATAAAGAATGACTGTTAGGTGGGAAAATTGAACCTCACAAGGCTTGCTACTCTGCAAACTTATGAACCACTCTTAAGGGTTGTTGATGTTTTTCATCACTGTGATACCAATATCTGAAAACTGAATGTTCTTGCCCTCTGCTGATCACATTTGGATAGCACTGTACATCGTGAGAGATGCTGCAGTCTGCTTTGGCTGGGATCAGTTGTTCATTTCAGGTTGCAAATTGCATCCCATATTTTAAGAATTTTCAGCTAACGGTGGAGTTGAGCAGCCTACAATCAACATCCAGTGGTAATCCATAATGTATATTATTGGACTCTATAGCACATTACACGTGTGGTTACATTGTGCCGAGGCTCCAAACACCCAATCCTACAGGTCAATACTGAATTTTGTAAATTCTTGAAGGATTAAATAAGTGACTGTAACATTCCAACAGTTCTATTGATCTGTTTTTGCAGCTACAAATGATTTGCTTCAGTTAAGCAGGTCAGAACTGACAGACTTCAAATTAAATTTCATTTTTTATTGAATTGAGGAACAATTTATTAAATCAAAATCACACGTTGTAATCTGATTTTTTTTTACTTTCTGAACTCCTTGGTATGTGCAACCTTTTTAAAATTCCAAGTTAGACTTTGACACACTTTCCTCTCAGCTGCCGCTTGTATTAAGTTTAAAAAAAAGAGGAAATTGCAGTACTGTTTGGAACGAATAGGCTTTGGGCCTTGTAAGCACGATAAGTACATTACCAATCTAAGTATCCCCATGTGCATGGGTCTGTAGCACACTTATATTATAAGTGAAGGGCATTTACTCCTTATAGCATGCTAAGCCCTTAATGTTCCCATAGTATTGTAGATTCCCACATTTTTTCATCCCATGTCCTTTTAGCCCTACATACAATCATTAAAAATATTGCAAATGATTTGTGACTGGCATGGTAGAAGTAATGATAAAAATATTTTATCTAACTAAACAATTATGACCTGTGAAAATAATTCCATATGTTCTTCGGCTAAACTACCACTGCATTGTTCAAATGTCAATATTTTTTCCAAACTAAATCAATATGGAATAGAGTAAACAGAATGTGGGACAGCTAATAGTTAATTGTAGAGATTATCATCTAATAGGTACATCCTTATAACCCACTCATATTAGGCCTTCATTATTCATAAGTTATGGATCTTCAAACTAGTGAAATTATCCTGTCAACCAACTGCTTTGCAAAAAGCACTTTACTCCCCTTGCCAACACTAATCTTCCCCATAGAAACTATGTTTCCAATAGAAACACATTAATGTGAGAAGTGACAATTTTATGTGTGCAGTTAAAAATTACTTGGGCAATAATTATTCAATTTGCAATCAACTACAACTATACACAACTGCAAATAACATTATTTTCTTAATAATTGCAATTTTCTGTGCATCAAACCACCTGTTTTAATCAGTGAAAATATTTATCTTAATTGAATAGTGCTGAGTAACATGTTTCAGAATTCACATGTTCAACTGAGAAACATTTCACAATCCATACATTCAGCAAAGGTTTAGACTTGGTTGGTAATCAGTAAATTACTCCAAGCCCTGTATGCTTTTATTTGCTAAATGGCCCGTGCAGTTAACAGGAATACAATTGTAAAACAAAGTAAGTTTGGTCTAGATATCTAAATTTCGACATCATTCTAGTCAACAGCTTTACAGGCCTAATACACATCTTATCACTGTGCCAGCATGTGAACACTGACTGGTCAGAGAAAAGAAAGAGGACAAAGACTGCCAGAGTAAAGATGTCTGAAGAATGGGGCCCAATTCAACATCCACATCAACGGCAAGCACAGCTTTGGTGTCTGCAGTTGTGCCTGTATACAAAACAGTATATTTCCCTCCGTTGGGAGCATATAAGTTAACATGTTATGTTAATTGCATTCATTCCTATGGGTATGTACTGGATCCACTTCAGTCATCACCTCATTATCTGCACAGAGCAAGAATTCTATGAATTCAGGTACCAAGAAGATAAATATCTATTCCTCATTTTTGTTGTCACGGTAAAATATTTCCCATAGTTGTTAAACCCCGTCATTTCTGAACAAACAAACTTTCATTCATTGGTACAAAAGGTGCCCACTTACTCATACCTGCCAGCCCTCAGTGTGTTAAGATAACAGTCAGTGTTTCAACCCAATCTGTCAGCTTGTTAGCATTTCACACAAAAGGAAATTGCTTTTTATCCCAGTGCGATCGATGATTGTCAATTTCAATTGTCAGTTTGGTTGGAGGGTGGGACAGGAGGTTGTCAGAACCAATCAGAACAGTTGTGGGTTGGGAGAGAAGGCCGTTAGTATCAGATGTAACTTCCCCCCACCATTGGTTGTGCATGGACTTGAGAAAGAAAAATTTATATGAACTAATGATTCCTGAGTCACGGTTGATTTAGTGTTTGGTCTCCAAATAAGTTATACTCAACAAATAAGCTGCTAAAATACAGGTTTCAAAAACTTTTTATATTCCTCAAAGGAATAGTCTGTGCTAGGATCTGTTTTGTTTTCAATTTATTTAAATTATTTGAACATAAGCAGAAGAGAAATTAAGGAGCATGCCTAACTGTGAGCATGAATGCAGCAATTTGTGGGAATAGGCAGGTTGGAAGAGTGGGCAGATAGGTGGCACATACAGTTCAATTCAGAGAACTGTGAAGTAGTATATTTTGGGAAAAAGGAAGTATACCCTAAAGCGTAAAATTCTTAACAGAATGGAGGAACAGAGCGATCTAATGATGCAGATACATAGATGTTTGAAAGTGGGACTGCAGTAGAAAAGTCCCATAAAATGTCAAATGGGATTCTGGATTTTATGCATGGGGGAGTTGCATATAAAAGTAACATGATGTTGGCTTTGTACAAGACATTGATCAAACAATATTACACGCAATTCTGGGCATCTAATTATAGGAAACACATTAGATCCATGGAACAGATACAGTGACAATTTATTAGAATAGTACCAAGAATTAAAATTTATAGATATCGAGAAAGGTTTGGAAAATTGTTCTTTTTTATTGTTTTCACTGGTTGGTGATTTGGTAACATTGGGAAATAAACTCAGGATTTTAACTCGAAGAATGAAAAAGGAAGTTAGAAGTAAACATTTTTATACAGAAAATTATTGGAATATAGAGGGGTAGATTTTTGTCTTCCCCTGGGCAGTAATCTGGTGAAGCGGATTGTCCACCCATTACAAAACCCACTGAAATCAATGGAATTAAATCAGGTGGCTTCTACAATGGGTGGACATTCCCGTCACCAGATTACCATCACATGGTGAAGACAAAATGTGTCCCAGAGTGTTTTGCTACAAGTAGCTTTTGAAACAGAGACTACGATGGCATTTAAAAGGGAATTGGATAAGGATTTGAAGATGAAGAATATAAAAGGATACAGTGAAAGGATCTAGAATCAGAGAAGACAATTCCAGTTGAAGAACTAATATTGGCACAGGTTAATGGGCCAAATGGCCTCCTTGTGTGTTATAATATATACCACACGGACTGCAGCGGTTCAAGAAGGCGGCTCACCACCACCTTCTCAAGGGCAATTAGGGATGGGCAATAAATGCTGGCCTCGCCAGCGACGCCTACATCCCATGAACAAATAAAAAAAAAATTTCTGTAATTCTGGGGCATGTCTGGCAGTTGTTTCTTTATATGTTTAATTTCTTCATGACAAGTTGCTGCCACTTTTTTGAGATGAGCAGGATGACTCCTGGTCGGAATGGATTAACTAGCTTTGTTATTTTTGAGCATTCCTGTAAATACATTTGTGCAATTGCTAGAGGTTGGAAAATAACAGGGAGTGGGATTGGAATGTTGATGATGACCATTACTTAATTTAAAATAGGGATTAGGACTGGAATGATGATGAGTTTTATTTAATTTAAAAATATACATATTAGTCAGAAATGGATTTCCTGAATGGCCTTTCCCTCTCTATCCTAGGGCTTCAGAGGGCAACTGCAGCACGCTATCACTACCACAGCTGAGATCAGCTAACTCAACACAAAGTAAGAATTAAAACTGGGCCTCCCTAGTCAGTAGATCTTGGCTAGTCATTGCATAAGCTCACTGAGCCATTAGTTGCGTGACCTTTGAGTTTTTTTTAATTGGAGTTTTTGGATAGACCGTGAGGCAAACCATTTTGTAGAGGTGGACATTTTCACCTTGGGCATGTAGAAAAATGGGAAGCAGCAATGACACAAGTCCATACCATTGGCCACAGTTCTCGGTGACTGAAGGTGGCACTGTGGAGGTGGATTGACCCAATGAATTACCATGTCGAATATCTTGGGATGTCAGATTAAACATTATAAAAGAGTTGCCGATTTGGTGGTGTTGCCTCAAACCTTCTCTAATTACAACTGCCTTAACTAAGTAGCTTAAAACGTCTGAACGAAATGGGGACAATGGTGGAGTAAAATTGTTATAGCCATGAACTGAAGCACCTTCAGTCTTGTACTGCCAAGTAGTGAGAATAGAAGTTGGAACAGGAAGCAGTGAACATAGGGTCAGGAGTCTGAAGGTAGGTGAATTAAAGGAAATATTCCATGTTACAACCTGTTAGTTAGGTCAGGCAAATCAATGTGATTATATTAGATTCACTACAAGGATTTCAGGATATTCTAAATCATCAGAGAGCCTAGAAATGTAAACGAGGTCTAGATTGACGATTAACTTCTTCCTTGTGCTTGTAATGGTCAAAATGAGTTCAATCTGCAAAATTAGATTTATTTAACAACTGTGACTGCAAACAGGGGATTAAAATACACAAAAGTGGTATCTCTCGTACTGAATTGCCGAGGTTAGAAGACTTTTCCTAAAATGAACTGCAGTTTTAATTTTAGCCAAGCTGGGGTTTATTATAAAAAAATAAAGAGCGTTGAATTAAATGCCAGAGGTTAAGCATTTTCTATTATTGTCCATCTGTGTCAGTAAAAAAAAAGATAACATCTCTTTGAGAGTTATTAATGTACAACTATAAACTTGGAAACCAAATTCCTTT